>NW_022171415.1:0-52051 GCF_008802855.1 Photinus pyralis | reverse complement strand
ATCGGAGCATATATTTTTCAAAGAGTGCCTTCGAGAGTTTTTTAACCGAATTAGAAGACATCGTCGGAGCAGTAAAGCGCGAGGAAGAAGATGAAACTTTCGATCTAGAAGATTTTCATGTACGGTGCTGCAGAAAATATAAAGCTTCGCGTATCATTTCGAAGAAAGAAATCCACTGTGAACTGTACTTGGGACTCGTCACCCTGGAAAAAGTGATCGCTATGGCAGACTACTTACGTCAGAAGCTTAATTATTTGGGTAATTATTTGGAAGGTAATGATTGTCCTTTCAAAAACTTTGTAGAAAAAGTTGTGGACATTCTGGATAGACGTCAGCAAAAAGATGTGAGTTATAACGATTTGCTAACAAATTTAACTACTGAACCTTTAGTTATACATGAGTTAGTCCATAAGTATCCGTATTTTGTGATTGATAAGATAGAGGATTATATGCAAACTTATGATGATAGGTTCTTGTACAAATAAATGTAAATAAATATAAATGTAAGTTCTACATTCTTTTAATCAGTTTGGTGTTATACTTCGAGGCATTAAAATGGAAAATAAATTTCTTCATCCATTTTCCGCTCTTGTAAGTGGCCCCAGTGGATCGGGAAAGAGTTATTTTATTGTAAACTTTCTAAAAAATATAACAAACATCTGCTCTGTAGTGTTTGAAAAAATAGTTTGGCATTACGGGGAATGGCAGTCATTGTACGAAGATCTAAAAGGTGTTGAATTCCATCAAGGCTTACCCGATATGTCCAGTTTCGACGGCTTAAAACCTGTACTGATAATTATTGATGATTTAATGCGTGAATCAAATGGAGCTATTGTTGACATTTTTACAAAAGGATGTCATCATCGTAACCTCAGTGTTTTCTTTCTAACCCAAAACATATTTCATCAAGGAAAAGGACAGAGAGATATATCTTTAAATGCACACTACATTATTTTATTCAAAAATCCCCGCGATCGGGCACAAATAAAACATTTAACGCGACAAATTTGTCCTGAAAATTCCAAATTTTTAGAAGAAGCGTATAATGATGCAACGTCTAAACCCCACGGATATCTGTTATTCGATTTAAAACAAAGTACACCGGATGTTTTCCGCTATAGAACATCGATATTTGAAGAAGATGGCGCTTGTGTGGTATATATACCGAAAAAGTGTATTAAAGGTTTGAATCTTGAGCAATTGGTACATTCATAATGGTTTCAAAGTTGACGAAACATTCCGAGTTGCTTCGTGCTCTCTCAAAATTGGGACCAAAGGAACCGTTAGCGTTGATAAAATGTTTGGACGACAATCAAATTGAATGCATATGTGAGTGTATTTACAACACTTTAAAAGGACAAGTCGATTTGACCGCTGATCAGAAGCGAAGTCTCGCTCGTCATAAAACCATCTTACGGCGTATGGTAACGCCCCGTGAAAAGATAAAAAAGAAGAAACAGATACTAATTCAAAACGGAGGTGCATTCTTGCCATTTGTGCTAGGGCCGTTACTTGGCGGCTTACTCGGAAGTCTTTTTCAATAATCATGGAACACGCAAAGAAAATGTTACTCGTACCGCAGGAATTTATGCAGCGAATTAAAGCAAATGAAACTAGGAAAGACGATGTTTTATCGCAAATTGATGACGAAATGTCACAAGTATTAAATTCTAAGTTGTCTTCATATGAAAAGTGGCAACAGTATTCTCAAGTTTTACAGAAATATTTACATTTTTCGGAACAAATGCGAAAACCTGTAAGCATAGCAATTGAATCGAAGCCTACAGGAATATCAGAAGATGAAATAATAGCCTCAATTCCACAAACTTTTAAGAAAAAAGCCGAAAGTTTTCTAATACTCAACGCTTCGGGTGATATTTTATGGGACAATAGAGGAATTGTCACAATAAAAGGCGAAGTAATCCCGTCATCGAATATTATTGACTTAATACACGACACAGTAAGACCGCGCCAATCAACGAATCCAGAGGGCGGTTTGAAGTTTGCAGAATTCGTCAAAGAAATTAATGTACCTCAAGAATTTATTGGTAGAAGACAAAGTGTTGTAAAATCCGAAGACATTATTTCGAAACGTCCAAAAATTACTGTGAACCCTGTTCAAGACGTTACCGCAAAACGGACGAGAAGTGCACTTAAGCAACCGGATACGAGAAAACGTTCCAAAAGTTCTGGTGGGCTACAGCGAGGTGGATGGAATACTTCTAAACGATTGCATATTCCCGGATGGAAAACCTTTAAACTTTAAGTAGATGGAAAGCATATATTATGATCCTCACATCCTGCCGGATTCGGTGGAGTTTCCTCCTTGTCTTCAGCGTTAAAAAATAGATATTCAACTGAGGATGTAAAAGCATGGTTACAAAAACAAGAAGCATATACTGTGCACAAGCCCGTTAAAAGAAAATTTCAACGCAACAAATACATAGTTAACAACATGTTTGAATTATGGCAAGCCGATCTTTGTGATATGAGAAGCCTAGCGAAAAACAACAGAGGCTATAATTACATATTAACGGTCATTGACGTATTCAGTAAGAAAGCATGGGCAAGACCTCTCAAGCAAAAAAGCGCAAATTCTATAATTGAGGCGTTTTCGTCCATTTTTGAAGAATGTGACAATACACCTGAAAATATACAAACTGATAAAGGAAAAGAGTTTGTGGCAGCAAGCGTACAACAATTTTTAAAAAAATACAATATAAATTATTATGTAACCCATAATCCCGACGTAAAAGCTTGCATAATCGAACGGCTGAATCGCACATTAAAGACGAAAATGCACCGCTACTTTACATATAAGAACACATTCAAATACGTGGACGTTCTACAAGATTTGGTGTCTGCATATAACAAATCCTATCATTCTTCGATCAAGATGGCGCCTGATGATGTGAACGAAGAAAACATTTTGAAAGTTTGGCAGAACCTCTACGCGAAGGGTTTTGGTAAAGAAACTCGACCTATATATAAAGTGGGACAACACGTGAGAATCACCAGAACCAAATATCATTTTGAAAAGGGATATGAGAGTAACTTTAGTCAAGAGGTGTTTAAAATTATTAAAGTTATAAAGAGACGTCCGCCTGTGTACAGAATAGTGGATTTAAGCGGTGAAGATATAGAAGGGACTTTTTATGAGGAAGAACTGCAGGCTGTTACGATAGACGAAGATACAGTATTTAAAATTGACGAGATTTTGGAAGAAAAAGGAAGAGGAAAAAACAAAAAATATTTAGTGAAGTGGCGAGGTTATAGTGACAAATTCAATTCTTGGATTTCTGCGGCAGAACTCAAAAACATATAAAAATGGAAGAAGAATTCTACATTACCCTGTTAAGCAATAGTTCGCTCGATTATTTTCCCAACAATACAACTTCACACTTTGTTACACAGTTGCCAAAGCGTATAAGATTAAGTGGTAATTGGTCCGTCGGGATAGCCGAAATACAATATCCTTGTGCGTTTGCGTCAATGAAACTGACAATTTAATTTACTACAGAGATGCGCCAATAACAGATTTTCCGTTAAATAAAGTTTTAGAAAGTGCAGCGACATTTTTCCGTAATAATCTCGGAACGTCTATGTATAAAAACGGCGGTTGGTACGTGATCAAACTTGATGCTGGTAATTATGAAAACATTGAAGATATTCTTAAAGAAATAAACAATCACGAAAATTTAGGAAAGTTAATCACAATCAAATATTACAAGATCACAAAACGTGTGGCGATCGCATTTAGGACGCCTCTCTCCGTACTGGGATTTTCCCAAAGGTTAGCTTTACAGCTTGGGTATCGTCCAGAACAGAATGTAGTACGCGATTCCATACCCCCGCATCCTGCAAGTATTTGGTCAGGCGTGCCCTCACAGATGTTCATTTATTGTGATATTGTGGAGCCGCAAATCGTAGGAGATGTGTTATCACCACTAATGAGAATAGTTAACATTACCGCCGAAAATTACATTTATGGAAGTCATAAAGATGTAGTGTTTTCACCGTCACACTATATGCCCGTGATGACGAAAGAGTTTGAAAATATCGAAATACATATAAGGACGGATACAGGCGCTCCTATGCCATTCGAGTTTGGAACATTGAGTTTAAAGCTTCATTTTAAGAAATGGACTACCCATATCAACAATAGTACGTAAATCAAGCGGGCTCGGGTATCGGTACGATTTATAGAGGTTCGCCGTACCAAAGAGGTCATGGAATAGGAAGCTGGCTGGGCGGAGTGTTTCGTTCCATATTACCTTTGTTTAAATCGGTAATGCGAGCTGTGGGAAAAGAAGCTTTAAGAACTGGTGCAAATGTACTAGGTGACATAATTGAGGAGAAACCAATTAAAGCAGCGTTTCAAGAACGAGTTCAGGAAGCAGGAAGAAACCTTAAACGAAAAGCCGATGACAAAATTGATACATTAATGCGCGGATCTGGTTATAAAAGACCACACATGATCGATTACGGTCAGTTCAAAAGTGCTACGGAGAAGAAAACTACACGTCCGAAAAAAGCTCCTAAACGCAAAGTTGTCAAACCAACATTCAGTGACATTTTCTCAAAGAATGGCATTCCTTCACGCACAGTCATGTGAATGCATCAAATCTGAGTTGGATCTGTTTGCACTTCCTGCAACACAAACCAGTATCGAAGGTGGGGAATGGATGTTTTACAAACCTTTATCCTCATTATCAGATGACGCACCGATTGAATTCGTAGTCCCCGGAAATGGAAATGATTACCTCGATCTAAGTCACACAATGCTCTACGTTACGGCGAAAATTGTAAAACAAGATGACACGCACTTGGGTGCTGACGATGTGGTAGCTCCTGTTAACAATTGGCTGCATACATTGTATAGTCAAGTGGAAGTATGCTTGAATCAGAAATTAGTGTCACCACCAAGCAATACTTATGCGTATCGTGCATACATTGAAACTCTGTTAAATTATGGCTCTGAAGCTAAAACAACTCATCTGGGGTGTTCCTTATGGCATAACGATACTCCAAAGCAAATGGATACATTAACAGCTGATAACAAAGGTTTCGCTATTCGTCAAAATACCACAAAGCTCGGTAAAATGGTGGAAATGGTTGGTCATGTGCACGCGGACTTATTTAATCAAGAAAAGTTTCTCATGAATGGAGTTGAAATGAAAGTAAAATTTGTTCGAACAAGAGACACCTTTAGTTTAATGGCTGCTACTGGTTCAACATACAAAGTGAAAATTGTGGATGCCAGTTTACTGGTTAGAAGAATGAAGATTAATCCTGTAGTTCTTCTTGCGCACACAAAAGCATTAGAAACCACTGCAGCCAAATACCCTATTACTAGATCGGATGTGAAGGTGCTAACGATTCCCGCAGGTGTGCAACGCAAATCATTGGATAATGTCTTCCTTGGACAACTACCAAAACGCTGCATAATTGGTTTTGTGTCCAATAAAGCGTTTAACGGAGAATACGCTTCCAATCCCTTCAACTTTCATCATTACAAGATTAATTATATGTCTCTGTACATTGATGGGCAGCAAATTCCATCAAAACCGTTACAACCAGATTTCACTCAAGAAGGATTATACGTAAGGGCCTACCACACTTTATTTTCTGGAACTGGAATACATTTTTTGAACGAAGGAAATAACGTATCACGTTTAGACTATCCGCACGGATACTGCCTAATGACTTTCGATTTAACGCCGGATTTATCCGCAAACGCCACAACTCATTGGAACTTGGTAAAGAACGGTTCTCTTCGTATCGAAGTTGGTTTCCAAGACGCTCTGACTGAGACGGTGAATTGTCTCGTGTACGCAGAATTTGACAACGTTATTGAAATTGATAAACATCGAAATGTCATCGCAGACTTTAACATTTAAAAAAGTTTCTTTTGACGAGTCCCGGAATACAGTGCGTCACATAATTGCATGGCCACATGCTCATCATCAAGCTAGAAAAGGACCTTGGATGCAGTACGCAAGAGATGCCGCACGTTTCCAAAGACGCATTCATCAACTTGATTACATCATTTCCCCTGTGTTGGAAAAAAAGCTACTGCGCAGCGCATGACAGAAGGGATAAAATTATAATACTTTATTACGGATCCTCAGTTTATTAGAAAATGTTTCATGTGATGGATGCCTACGTTGATTTTCAAGGATTCCGCGGAAGCTTAAAGGAATTCATTCCGAAAGAAATATCTATCGTTTCGTCGGAGGGGCCCAGTTGCACAACTTTACTTATGAAGCCGCCCGCCAATTATACTGTAACCTCATCGATGAAAAAAGAAATCAAATTCTTAGAAGACTGTTATCATGGCTTGAAATGGAATTCCGGGTACATTAGATACGAGGACCTTGAAGAAGAACTACGTACGTTACTTCAGCCCTTCAATAGAATATACGTAAAAGGAGTGGAGAAGCAATACCTACTGAATTTCCTTGACAAGTTTGTAATTAATTTAGAAGACGTGGGTTGCCCTTCGCTAAAGAAGTTAAAGAAAAGTCATAGCGGTGTAAGGTGCCTCAATCATGCGGAGAACACGCTTATGTGCGCTCAAGAAAATGCCTTAATATTACACGAGTGGGCACAAATTGATTCAACAAATGAATACCCTAGAACTTCAACGAGCGTTGAATCTGATTCAGAAGAAGGCTGCGCGTGCTGTTTTCGCATCAGATGAACTTATACGAGCAAGTGTACGTCGGCCATTTGCTGCAATTGTCAATACAGATGTTTCAACACGCACAGGGCAACACTGGAACGGAATTTACATAGATGAAGATGGAAATGGAGAATATTTCGATTCATTCGGACGACCACCTACCGGATTACATTTAAAATTTTTGAAAAAACACGCCCGGAAATTCACCTTTAATTCGCGAGTGCTGCAGCATCCTTTATCAACTTATTGTGGACAATATTGTTTAATGTATTTAGTTTTTAAGTTTAATAATTTATCACTTAAGGAATTTGTAGATATGTTTAATAATGATTTAGAATGTAACGATGATATAATTGATTTATTGTATAATATGACTTTTTATAAGGTGAATCTAATTGATTAATAAAAGTCTAAATGTATTTCCGCATTTTCATTTAACGGCATTAAAAATATGAGAAACAATTAAAAGAGACTGCGGTAAGTAAACAATACTGAACGGGCGCCGTTGTCATCTTTAACAAAAGGGTAGCAGAAACAATTAACCCAGAACCTGTACCGCATTCATAGAAAACAGGTAATCCTAGCGTCCCAAAATGGTTTGCTTATTTTTCATTAATTTTGTATTCAAAAATTGTACGATTTAAGAAAAAGTAAACAAACTGTACAATATAGGGCCGTTAATGTACATGACTCTCATTTGCATTTCCCGAAATTATGTCTGGCTAAACCCTTATAAACCACGAAAAATAAAAATTTGTTGCTTATTTTCGTGCGTTCGCCATGGAGGTTCTTCGTGACGCAATTGTACAGAATCTGTCCAGTATGTACCGCGAAATCGACGTGACGGGATGTTTAGTGTTCCTGGCTAAGTTGAGTGCTTTTAACCCCACACCGGAAGGCTCAACATTACGCAACTTGTGTGAGTTAGTGGTACTCCGTGACAATATAGCTCTAACGGAGCTACCACGCACAGTGGAAACCGTTATAGTGCAGAAAAGGCTTGTGTACCACGAGCTGAGGACGAGAATTTATACACTCTCGGAAGACCTGTGCAATTATATTAGGCTGTGCGAGACCGCTATGAGTTGTATAACGGACGCTATAAACGTCCTGAGTGAGCTGGACGTGTCCTCATCATCTACGGCGGAAGAATCGATTGACTTTATGCACAACAACTTAAACAATTCAGTGCAGCAGTTCACGGCAGTGATGGATATGTGGCCGGAGCTCAGTGGCTCACGCGTGGAGCACATAGTTCAATTATTTAATAAACTTTTTTAATTTAACCTTTATGTAAATATTTAGTTTTAGTTTGTAAATACGTTCCGTGGATTAGGCCTACATGGGAACACCACGTTAAAAAAAACGCACCTCAACTCTACCTCCTGGGTGGTGTGGAAACGGGTTTGTATTGTATATTTTAAATTGTAATTTGCGCTTAATTTTTGATTGTAATGTTTTTTGTTAATTGTTGCACCATAATAAACATAATTAAAACTTGTTCATTTTCTATCTTCTATTTCAGAATAGGTAAAAGATAAACGCAATGAGTAAGAGAGATAGACGCAGTGAGTAAGAGAGAAAGATAGAAAAAATTTCAAATTTCCGCCTTTGGCGGCCATTTTGTTTTCAATTAGAGTATAATTACCTGTGTGTAATTATTACATATGTGTAATTATTCTTGATTATACGATCAATTTAAATTAATCGATAAATTAATTAGATCAATCAAACCGCGAATTAAATTAATCGGACCGCGGATTAAATTAAATAAGCCGCGAATCAAATTAATTAGAGGAAATTCCGAGAAATCAAACCGCTAATTAAATTGATTAAGCCGCGAATCAAAGTAATCAAACAGAAATTCCGGGAAATCAAACCGCTAATTAAATTAATTAGATCAATCAAACCGCCGATTAAATTAATCAAGCCGCGAATTAAATTAATCGATGACGTCATCGCTCTTATCAAATGTCAATAAAGACCAAAATCGCAATTAATTAATCAAATCAAACTCCAAATTTCCCCCCTCCACCCTCGAAAACACCCCTCGTCCACGTGGGCGACCCCGCGAATCAATTTAATTGACCTTGATTGACCCCGCGAATAAAATCCAAGATGGCGGCAAAGTGTCGGGGTTCTACTCTCGTTGATTGTTGAGTGAGAAATAGCAAAGAGGCGCAACTATAATGTAAAATTGCGATACATATTCCCGAAGCTTCCCGTGCCCACAGTCCACAGTGGGAGGGGTGTGAGTGTGTTAGACGTGCGACTCTGATGCTTAAAGGCCACCCAACAACACAAACCGATTGAAAACCAATGAAAGAGCGTTGGACTATAATTCCGGAGGTCGGGTGTTCGAACCTGGATTGAGGTGAATTTTTCATCTGTGGCAGATACCTTAGACCAGTTGCGAGCATTCTGCCGGCTACTCTGAATGACGTTTTTCTGCAGTTTTCCTAATTCGTAAGGTAAATACCGGAGTAGTATAAAACAACTTAATACCTTCTCTGCAGAGGCACCTCTAAAAAGCACTATGCGGGTCACTCTGTAATTGGGCGTAAGCCTGTTGAGGGCCCAGAACAAGAGAGGAATAGTAAATAAATAAATAAACGCTGCTACATCTGCGGAAATCGATTATTCTTTACCAAATTGCCGATGTACTGAAGCATCTTGCAATAAGCCTCATCTAAATTAATCGAGTTGCACCTCTCTATATTTCTCACCCCATCTAGGTATTCCCTCTGTAAACCCGTTTAGTTTAGATGCCAGTCATTTCTATAGTATATTTGTTATTACCATAGTTCTTTGGTTCGCCACTAGAGGTCGTGATCTTCTTTTTTTTCTACATACGCATGTCCTATATTTCTCCCTTTCAGAGACGATCTGGATCTGGGTTAATTGCGTGCAAATTTTTCTCGATACGCCATTACTTTTTACTTGACTTTGTGTCAATCTGTTTTGGCTGTGAACATATTTCTATTGAGTGTTTTTTCTCTATTTCTGATGTGCTGTGGCTGTGCTCCATTGAATACGCTTTGCAAGTAATTAGTGTGAGGTATATACTTCAGCATTTTTCTTAATACGTTTTTTAGGGTTTTATCTTCCCTCAAGGTTCGCTCAAACTTCTCTCTTAACTTCTTATCATTTTCTCTTCTGGATTACTTTTACGTTATTCTCTACCTGGATATTTCTTACGCAGAACGTGGATGACATCGCAATTTTACCCATAGAACAACAATTTACCTGGACCCGCCATCTTAGCGAAATTGACATTGACAACGTCACGTGAGACGACATTGCATAACCTACTTCGAAAATTTACACCTGGAGATGTACCTAATTGTTCATTACTAACTGCAAGTATTTGCGAAACCTTTTGGAGAATATTAGCTTTCTATCTTTACACCATCATATTCTTTTTCTATGAATATCTTTACAATTCTTTCGGTGTCTAGAATATTATGGGTTTCCAACTTAGACAATACAGTACATGGACTGCTAATTAGCAGTACAAATTAGCACAAAATGAGCACAAAATTATAGTAAAAAAAATTTTTGAAAATATCGATGTTGACACTCAAGCGTGAAGTTGGAGTGTCGTCAGAGAAAGTTGAATTACTCATTAACCTGATGAGCACAAAATTTTAAATTAGAAGCACAAATTAGCACAAAATGAGCACAAAATTATAGTAAAAGACAATTTTGAAAATATCAATGTTGACACTCCAGCGTGAAGTTGGAGTGTCATCAGAAAAAGTTGAATTACTCATTAAGCTGACGAGCACAAAATTTTAAATTAGCAGCACAAATTAGCACAAAATGAGCACAAAATTATAGTAAAAGAAAATTTTGAAAATATCAATGTTGACACTCCAGCGTGAAGTTGGAGTGTCATCAGAAAAAGTTGAATTACTCATTAAGCTGATGAGCACAAAATTTTAAATTAGCAGCACAAATTAGCACAAAATGAGCACAAAATTATGAGATACATGGGACTTAATTCCTTTCAAGTCGACACTCCAACTTCACGGACCCGAAGTAGAAGGAGTTGAATATTCTGTGCTGGCTTTATCAGAATACAATGGTATTCCAAGAAGCTCGCGCCACTCTTCTAAGTAATGTTCAAACTTTATCTGTGTACCCATGTCAAATATTCTTAAAAGGCGTTCGATTTGATGCCTTTTTATAATTTTCAAAATAGGGATGAATACATTCTGATCTATAAAAATGAGAAAGTACCATGGTTAGAGATCGAACCTTCAATAGTACAATAATATTAATAATAATAGACCTACTTATTAAATGATCAGCAATGTTGTCAACCTGCCAAGTTGACATTAAACTTCTTAATTCAATTTCATCTTCATTAGCCGATGGTACAATGACATTAGTAGTGGCAGTAGATGATGGGCCTGCTATAGAGGCTGATGAGATGTCTTCTAAAGGTGTGTCCGTCATATTATCAGAATCTCCAAATGGATAAATATCCTTAAACACGCTGTCGAAGCCGGCGTCATACAGCGACATGACATGTGAAGAATGAAAATCCTACCAAAAGCAATACAAATAAATGTCACCTCCTGTTTAGTTTGATTTGTTTTCATTTTGAGCATTTTAAAAATTAAGCATATTTTGTTTTTCATGTCGCAGTTTTAGATAAATAACATTGAATACTGTCACTGATCAGTCGTTTTTTTACCAATTAGTTAATTTGACAAAAAATAGGACTAGGGAAGTTGCCACAGTTATCTATGTGTACTTATTAATGAAACTGTCTTTATATTAATTGTTTTGACTTTTAGAAAATGGACATTGTTAAAATTGGAGGAAGTAATCCGGGAGATTTCATTCGCCGTGTAATGCCACGCTTAATGGACGATGCTGTATATAAGGAATTTAATTGGGAAGGCCAAAAGAAAAAAAGGGCATTTAACTCCTTGCACTTAAGCAAGTTGCTTTTGAGTAAGTTACTATATTCTGTTCACAATGAATTTGTTGCCTTTTAATCTACCTGTATATATGCACCAAATGCACTATATTACAGATCATGAGCAATCGAACAGCTATACCTACAGATATATTTTTTATAGGTGGCCTAGCAGTAAGCCAAAAGTTAGAAGACGAAAAGATTGCCGCGGGTGTTATAAAATTTTTTTAAAAAAATGCGGCTGAGCGTATGAAACAAAAGGCCGTAAAAGACGCTAACAATTAACATCCATGAGTATTATTTTGTATTCAAGTACATATGTATTGTATTTCGGTATACATATGTATTATTATTAAAGTTAAAGTGCCTCTAACAATGTTTTTTTATCTTGTTATGCTATCACTGGGATGTCGCCGATTGCTATCCCTGGGATGTCTCCAATGCTATCCTTGGGATATCGATTTTTGTGACGTTTGTCCATCCAGAGGATATACAGCATAGGTATATCCAGAAGCTGAACTTTGACTTCCTCTGGATGTCTGAATATCTATGGGATTACTTTGTGTTGTGTGGGATATAAGCAATTATGTTTTTACCTATTACTTTATGCACTTAGGACCTACTTCTATTAATCTAATTCTTTCAGCTGCTGTAAAACGAAATAAATCTTTGGTTGGTGCTACAGAAAAAGATGTGATTGATTCAATTAAGAATTGGTTAAGACATGTTGCTGCAAGATATTCAAATCAATGGTATGTTATTGTTGCATGTATGTTTATTTATCAGGAAAATTTTTTTTCTAATTATAGCAAGAAGAATCCGAATCAAGAAATACAATGAAGTGTATAAGTTACAGATTCGTAAAATAAAGATTGCTATAATCTGAAATTTTTTATTTAAAAGGATATCTAATGGATATCTTTTTTCACCCCTTTCATAAAACCGGTAGATATCTAATGGAGATAATCATTTAACGTCTAATGGAGATCTGTATGGATATCCAGATTCTTGGATATAGTCGGACATCCACTATACGTCTATGTATATCTAATAGAGATCATGGATATCCATAAAAAACACATCTTAGACGTCTAATGGTTGTCTTTGTGCTGTGTGGGAAGCAGCTAGTTCACATTCCATGTTCAAAACAAGGAATACGCATAACATAACCTATAACAACACCACAATTCGATGCGGTTCCGACGTTTCTAGCTTGCGGTCCAGAGACAAAGTTTTTACAGCAGGAATGATGGAATCAAAAAATGGCGTATATTCATCTGGTAGTTGTTATTCTATTAGAGTTGGTGCCTGAACCTGTGGTTTACTCATGACATTTGTCTATGATTCGCGCCGTTTAGATGCTGGTAATTTCTCAAAGTTATCTGAAGGATCATCAGACGTCCGATCAATGAAGTTCTCAGAAGTGTTGTTTTGCGTAGAGGCGTTATCATTCTTGTGATTATCTTCATTTTCTCCCACCTCCTCGATGCTGTTTTACGTAGATGCCGCTTTTGTTGGATAACTTCCCGACCAGCTCCCTGTCCTGATTTATCTTTCTTTTCCTCAGTTTTCTTGTAGTTTCTACGATATTCTGTTACCACTTCAGCTTTTTCTTTAAAACAGACACAAATAATAATTAATAAAATGAAGAAATATATTTATGACACTCATATTAATCAAATCAATGATTGACCTTCATTACTAGTACAGGCTTGGACTGTATGCAAAACTGTCAGAAAAGTTTGTGAGGCAGTATGGAAAGTAATTTCTGAATTCCTCATCTCAAATTGGGTTGGAATATTAAGAACACACGATGTTGTCTTCCCCAATTAAATTTATATTTCTGCTATGGTATTACAGTTGTTGCAGATTAAGATGTACAATGGCTGACATATGTTTCGGTTTGATTATCAGCAGGGCATTATCAAAGCAAAAACTACAAGAATGTTACAATAATTAAACGGTTGTTACAAAATTGGAAAATAACTTACTTATTAACCGACGACAAATTAACAACATTAATTAAATTAAACGGCAAAAGCCGGAGTTACAGCCAAAACTAGGACGCTGAAGGCCATGTCTGCTAGTCCGCATTAGGAGAACCCATGTCCATAAGTTAACATGTGGTCAATGACGTTGAAACATAATTGAAGACACAAGTGTATAAAGGGTCTATGTAACATTTAGAAGATATTGAGAAAAACAAATTTTAGTTTGATTTCTTGGAACTTTTTTGTTATAATAAATAAAAAAACGAAGCTTGTAAGAATATATTCCTTTAATTTAGACAATTTTTTTATAATGTATAAAATTTTACAGGGAAGTGGTAAATTAGAAATATGTGCACTTAGACCCTTTATCATCCAGTAAACACAATGAAAAATTTTAACTTAAGTGCATAAAGGGTCTAAATACAAAAAAAAAATAAAACAGTAACTTTTAAAAGGTTTTCATTGCCTAAATAAAGAACAAAAGAACAAAGTAAAACTAAAAACAAAATGATAGGTAAGTAATTTACTATTTACTTTGTATATACAAGGTCAATACAAAATCATTTTTACACAGTCTTTCTTCGATTGGTCTGTTCTTCCTCCACATTCTCTTGCCAGAGCTTTGTATACAAATGACGAAAGGGTTCGTCTATATATTGTAGCTGCTGTTTTAGATTGTTAATTTTTTCATCTGACAACTTATTCTTTTTGTTTTGTACTGGCATGATAGAATAGTCTTTAACATTGTTTGTCTGCTGACCTTTATACTGTGTGGTATTAACTTGAAGAAATGGGGTATAAGGATCAAGAGAGTCTTTGTAAAAATATTCTCCGTATTTTTCGACACGTATCCATTTTATATTATCCCTCAAGCAGACTTTTTCGTTTGCGGAGTTCATTTTTCTATTGAATAGGTTCAGCTTCTTGGGAATTTCATTTAAATCTTTGAAATGATCATTCATGTTTATAACTTCACTGTTCTTTTTGCTTGCTGACTTTATTATGTCTCTATAATGATCTGCAGTAAAAATCTTTTCGTGTTTTCTCATTTGCTTTTCAATTCTTCCGAAATCCCTATCGGAATCTAAAAATGAATGTCCAACTTCGGGGAATTTGTGATCTATGACTTTTACGTAGCCTTTTAAGATTAGGTATTGATACAAACAAATAATATTAAAATTTTTATTTTGCCCCGAACAAGAATCTGACCAAATAACTAAATGGTTCAATTTTTTCCTTGGCACTAAGCAGTTGAACAAATGTATGTAGTGAGCTTCCAATTTCTAAGCTGCCTTTTGTCGCCACATCTTCTGTCCATGTAAAAAAATATGATTTGTCACCATCGGTTGATATAGTATGGATTCCAAAGTTATATAACCACATTTGCCTTAAGTAAAATGCCTTTGATGTTGTAAGTTTGGGCAACGGCATTGTTTGTTGTAGATCCATAGTTAGGTAGATCACATCTTTATGATCTCTTGCATATTGCCTATCCACTTTTTGTTGCTCAAAAGCAAAGTTAAATTTGTGTGTATGTTCTTCATTATTAAGGCCCGAGTCGCAGGTACTGCAGGTGTCGCTTTTGGGAGTCGAAAAAGATAAATTGAATTCCGTTGAAAAGATATGCACATAAAAACTTTTTTTTATCAAAAATGTGTTGCTCAATTTGTTTTCTTGCACATACTCCTTATAAAGCTCATACATTTTGGACATGTTTAAAAATGGCGATAAATACATTTTGTTGGCGTTTTTGTTTCGGGAATAATGGGATTGTTCAGCCGGAAAGGAGTTTATGTGTTTTTTAATAACATCAACGACTTCATCGGGTATTTTGTTTGGTCTAGAATCATGGTGGCCTCTTTTATCTGGGGATGGAGCTGTTATTCCAGAGTTTAACTGGTTCTGCAACAATTGTACTTTTTTATGAGAAATTTGATATAGAGACTGGAAGGCTGTTTTGCAGACAGTAACTACATTTTTATTGCATGATACTCTATATGAAAATGTGGAAGACTTGTCGCTTAACCTATCCTTGCGATGTCTTTTAACTGGTTCGATATGAATTGATTTGAATAGAAGCACATTTTTTGAATTTTGATCTAACTTGTAAAATTTTCTGAATATTTGTTCTCTGTCATTCTGACTGAATTTCTCATTGCATCTCTTTTTGCATGTGTGCTTGCATAATAATCACAATTCCGGTTTTTTTTTCTGCCATTTCTTTTTTGGATTTCTGTGAAATGTATGGTTTCCCTTGTTGCCTGGCTAATGCGGAGACATTTCTTGTCCATGTCTCTGGGCGACGTTTTCTTTTTCTTGATATTTTTTCTGGCAAATTGAAAACTTTTTTCTTACCAATCACTTTTGCATCAGACGTTGTAGCCTGTAAATCACGGAGTACTTCAGTTGAAAGTCCTGAAACGTCTCTTGTCTCTTGAGAAATAAAGTCGTCCTCGGCGGTAATGTGTCTACTTATTGAACTCCTTGGAGCCAAATTTTCTACTTCAGAATTGTCATCAGAATCATGTGAAGAATCGTTATCGGAACTGGGGTTATATTCGTCCGATAAACTTTCGGAAGAAAACGGGTCTTCAGCATCACAATACGCTAAAAGAACCTTATATATAAAATATTCGACTAATTTTTATTTATTCTTTTACCATCTAAATAATGTTCCTCGTCTGGCTCAGGTGTCTTTTCTCTTTCTAAATATCTTGCTCGTTCTTGTTCTAGCTTCAAACTTTCATCTTTGTGCAGCTGCTCCTCTTCCGATCCATGTTGATTTTCACCTATAATACAAATTTTAAACCAAAAACTACTGAATTTTAAACCTAACCTAAGATTTACTGGCAAATTTGAAATTAGTTTTGTATATTTTACTTACCTTCGTATTTCTTTAAGCCTAGTTGTACTAAATATCTACTCCTTGCCGACATCTTTCATTACATGGGTAGGTACCGATTGTTCTCACTAAAATTAGTTTTGTAACGCCACACTAGTTGTATTCACAAATCACATGTAGTTGTATTACCTAACCTTACCTTTAGGGTCTATGTGTAATTTAACATCCGTGTAGAGCGCATAAAGGATGTAAGTAACAGTTTTTTCAAGATATTGTGTTGCATAAAGGGTCTATGTTACACTTCCCGTACATAGACCCTTCATGCACTTTAAAAATGAACATTTAGTGTACATAGAACCTTTATCAACTACTAACTTTGTCAATATGAATCAAAAGCTGATTTTACCACGACGGACAAAATTGTATACCCCAAGAGCTCTCAAAAAGCAAAAAAAAAACCATTTCCATAAAAAATGTCACTTAGACCCGTTATGCACTTGTGTCTTCAATTAAGGACAAAAAGCTGGGATGAGCCAAACTATGGACGCTTAAGGCATGTCACACAGCCGCAGTTGTCTTGATCTAAAAGGTTTACATTAAAAATAAGTTTAATTAATTGGGCACGGTCCATCAGCCTACTTGACCAGGGAAGAGGGGAAAGGACGTTAGAAGAATGGATTGTTGACAGCCAACAAAAAGGATTTCCCAGAAGGAAATTTGATGTTCAAGCATCCGTGAAAACTTTTTTAGATAATCATCCCAGACACACCCTTTAAAAATAATACTCCAGGTAGGCACTGGTATAACGCGTTTTTAAGTAGACATCCAAATTTAACTGCTCGAACCCCGAAAGCTGTCACCAAAGCAAGCAGTAATGTGTCTGAGAATGACATCAGAAAATGGTTCCATATTGTAGAGGGATATTTAAAAGAGAAAAATTATTTTAGTATTCTGGAAGATGCTGATAGGATTTACAATGGGGATGAAACGTGTTTTTTGTTATGCCCGAAGGAAGATAAATTCATTGCTCCGCGTGGTACAAAAAATGTGTATCAGGTTGATCAGGGGCCTGCTAAGGCAAATCTTACTGTAATGTTTACTTTTTCCTCATCCGGTGCTATTACCCCGCCTATGGTTATATACCCTTATAAAAGGTTCCCTGCCTCAATCGTTGATAGTGTACCAAACGAGTGGGGAATCGGTACTAGTGATAACGGGTGGATGAAGGCCGAGTTATTTATTGATTATATTACCAATGTGTTTCATCCCCATCTTGTGAAACAGAAAATAAAATTTCCCGTAATCTTATTCGTTGACGGCCATAAAACACATATGACATACCAACTCAGTACACTGACTAATAAGGCGTTTTTAGATACTGACATATGTTTGATTTTATTGACAAGCTCTAGAGTTTTTTTTATAGAAAAACGAGATTGAAAATTAGTAATCTTATAAAAGGTCTTATTGAGGAATTGTGATAATCTGTATGTTGGAGAATTTATCTGAGAAAGCACAGGCCTAAGAGGGAAATCATTGAAACTCGCTGTGTTAACGTCTGCCTTGTGGAGCTTAGGTAGGCAGTATAGTAAAGGGGTCCTAGGGTTCTTAACTATTAGGCTATGGATGTTGCAATGTTTCTCAAGAGTACTTATACAATCTTTGACTTTAGTTCTAACCAACTTCTGATAATTGTTAGTAATGTTTTTGTTATTAATTTTTAAGTATTGTTGGGTGGCTATAAAGCTATTGACTCTGGAAATGTATTCCTCTTGAGCAACTATTGCATTACAATTGCCTTTATCTGCTTTTACAATGGTTAATTTATTCCTAGTGAACTTATTCCTAATGATCTTAGTGATGTCATATAATTTCGATTGACGCTGTCTCAAAAACAATTTGTTGTTATTGTAGTCTTTAGATATTTTTGTAAAAACATTAGCAAGCAGCAAAATTCATAAAAATTAGTATAGTATTAACATAAAAGAAAGTCTTATTAACTGTAACACCAACATACTCGTAATTAGTAAATTTAATGAAATTTGAACCTTGATCTGTAACAAAACCTAATACATTAAATCCAATTGCATTCAATTGGGTAATACAGCTAAAAACAATTCCTTTTATATCGGCCGCTGAGCGTGATTCGTTGACAAAAAAAGAAAGCGGTTGGCTGTATCCACCTTTCATGAACACCTCGAGCCATTAATAATACCAAAGCACAATTTGCGGGTAATTGTGTTTTATGTTCACCTACCTCATAAAATCCTATTATTCTATCTTGAGACACATTATAAAAAACATTATGCGTAAGTGACGTTTCATCTGCACATAAAATACAATATTTATATGTACCAGATTTTGTCCTCAAACTAGTCTGATGTAATATTCGATTTACTGGTGAGACGGCATAATGCAGATTTTGGAGACATATTAAATTTTCGTGATATTAAACTTATATACTTTGGGACCCAAAAAATACATTGTCAGAGCAAATTGTTTGAAACTCTTACTATAACGGTAACCCTGTGGTTTCTTTCGGCATAACTCCAACTGCATTTTTACGAAATGTCCAACATCTTTATTAAAATTATCGTTGCAAAATTGTTTAAAATCACCATCTGTGAATTTTTTATTCTGAAGTTGTTCTTCAAGTTTTGTCACATATTTTCAAAGGCGAGTATTTTCTCTTTGAAGCTTTCGTTTTCTTGGAGTGGATTGCGGTAAGAAGCTTCTCAGTTTGGCAGGCAACACCTTAGTTACATAATACAAATTAGAAGTGAATTTAGAGTAATTAATAGGTAGGTATGTACTGACCTGGTACTATTTTCGTAATTTAAATCTTTTTCGGAATATGGTTTAAAATATATGTTCATGCAATGCAAAAGCTGCAGCGCTTATTAAGACAAAGTTTAATTTTTGTTTAGTTTCATCATTTGTGGGAAAATTTAACTTATTATCTAATCATTTCTTGTATAACGAAGTCCATTCGAATGCTCCACCATCAGACATTCTACCTTGTTTACCGACGTCCACATATATAAATTCATAATTACTATTTACTAAAGAATCATGCTGCAGAATTTTTTGTAATTGTAATAGTGCGCCTGAGCCAAGAGGAGGTATGATTCTAACGTGCTTCCCGTCTAAAGCGCCTCCACAATTTATAATCTGCCAACGGTTTTCAAACCCTGCCGCTATGCTGGTCCATTCTTCTTTTGTCTTTGGAAACTGGAAAAAAAGGATATATATATATATATATATATATATATATATATATATACACAGTGTGTCCCAGATCGGGTGGGATTGCATGGGTAACTTTGCTAATCTAAAAATCCAATATGGCGCCCATTTAACTTTAGGAAGTTGGTAAATGTTCCTCAAAAGTGGCCATCTTAAATTTTTTTAACATCAATTCTAAATTAAGCGTATCAAAGACAGTCACTTTTATATAAAACTTTTTTTTATATCTCTTATACTTTCGATGATATAAGACATTCAAGGAAATGACCAATTTTAGTTTTTTTGAATTTACGTCGACCCTATGCGACATTTTGAATTTCCATAAGGAAATTTTAAACAAGCATCCAAAACTGCAAAACATTGCCCATTTAACCAATTCTCTATCTTTAATAATAACAAAGTTACCCATGCAATCCCACCCGATTTGGGACACACTGTATATATATATAATCTCATTTTCGCAAAAAATCGGATAGGAGATATGCTAGGATATAATATATATATATATATATATATATATATATATATATATTATATATATATATATATACTATATAATACGTTTCCTTCACAATGGAAAGTGGCTTATGTCAAGCCTATTCCTAAAATTAATAATCCTTCATGCTATAAAGACTTGAGACCGATTAGTATACTGTGCACTTTGTCGAAAATATTGGAGAAGGTTATGAAAGATCAAATAAATGAACACATTCTTAAGTATAATCTTTTAACACCTTACCAATCTGGGTTTCGAAAAAATTATAGTTGCACCACAGCATTACTTAGTATTACCGACGATATCATTAAAGCTACAGATGCAGGATATCTCAGTTTTGGTATTAGTAGATTTTTCTAAGGCATTTGATACTATAAATCATAAGCTTCTTTTATCAATACTGAATCATTACGGTTTCGATGTGTCTGCGGTACAACTTATTACCTCTTACCTTGAAAGTAGGCAGCATTGTGTGCTTATGGATAACATTAAATCTTCTTTACTTGATGTACATAGTGGAGTCCCACAAGGCTCCATTTTGGGGCCACTTTTATATGTCATATATTCAAATAATATCTGCAGGGACTTTAAAAGCTGTAAATTTCATCAGTATGCTGATGATACGCAGGTATATTGTTCATTCCCACCGTCTGATACATCTGATGCAATAAAATTAATAAATAAAGAACTTGAAGTGCTTGTCCGAACTGCTACAAACCATAATTTATTTATTAATGCAAAAAAGTCCACTGTGCTGCTTTTTGGACGAGATAAAGCTAGAATCCAGAACTTGGATCTCATTAGGATTAAAGTGCAAGGATCGGTATTGAAAGTGTCGCACGATGCAAGAAATCTTGGAGTTTTAATGGACTCTAACTTTAAGTATGTTAGCCATATTAATAATTGTTTGCGCAAGGCATATTCTACTCTAAAGCGTTTGTATCCGAATAGACATCTGTTATCTACTAAAACCAAAATAACCCTAACAGATACCCTTGTTTTGTCACATTTTAATTATTGTGATGTTTTGTTTCATGCATGCATTGACACAGCTACTGCCACCCGTATACAAAGAGTGCAGAATTCTTGTTTGAGATTTATTTATGGAGAATTCTTGTTTGAGATTTATTTATGGCATTGGGCGCAGAGATCACATTTCACATAAGATGATCGAGGTGGGATGGCTTAATATGTCTCAGCGTAGAATGTTGCATTCTCTAGTTCTTTACCATAAGGTTATTGTCACCCAAACACCAAGTTACCTAGCTGATCGTTTAGAATATAGAACTAGCTTACATAATCTAAATTTGCGCCATAGAGGTCTACTAAATATCCCTTTCCATCACACTGCTTACTTTGAAAAATCGTTCACATACAATATATGTAAGCTGTATAACATGATTCCGTCCCCTCTTAAAAATCTTCAACCTCTTGGCTTCAAAAATAAAATCAGACAATATCTGAAACTGGAGCTACCTAAATGAACTGGTGTGTCTTAAGATTATAGTACTTATACTTGTATTTTTATTTTCGTTGCTTTCCTCTCTTTGTATTCAAGTATTAATTTGTTCCTGAGTGCTAGCGTAATTTACAATTTATATTTTATTTTCCTATAACGAGTTGGGGTTACATGGAAGAACAGGGTTGTCAAAACACTGAATGTAGTCCCATTTCCCGTATACATTATGTGTTACTCATTTATATATATTTTATACTTATTTGGTTTTGGTATTACGTGGAAATAAATGTCATTATTATATATATATATATATATATATATATATATATATATATCTCGGGCGACCTAGCATATCTCCTATCCGATTTTTTGCGAAAATGAGATTATTATTTCATTTGTATTTTGGTATTATTCAGCAAAAGCTCCTAAGCCAAGAAAAATTATTTATGTTTTAAAAATGCCGCTGAAATTTCTCCTACTAGACACCGCTTGATATTGGTACGGCAACTTGTCCTGTAAGTATTATTTGTTTTACATTCTTGGTAGGTAGATACGAGTATTTATGCCTTTTTGTGTATAAAGTATTTAGTATTGTCTAATTCCATTATTTTTCAATTACTTTCAGATAGGATATTTTGCAGTCTAATATTCCCGGGATAGGAGATATTGCACCATGCTGTCCCGGAGAAGAAAAATTGTTTCAATGCTCCAAACCCGGAATAACAATTGGGATTTGTTTGATCTGGATAATGTACCTCTGGTATTTGAAGATGGCATAATGGTAAATGTAACTGATCCCCACGCGCATTGAATAATGCTCTAGCAGATGATTATGACTTTTTGTTACTGCAAACATATCCAAAGTTCCAACTAAAGTCCGAACCAAAGAAGAATCTAGAAGGAGTGATACTTTTGAGTATTTTTTAAGTGATGGTAACCAGAAATTGCAGGTATACCGAAAAATGTTTGTTAGTACTTTAGATGTACGTTATACATAGTAACTGTACAAGATTGGGTCAATAGTAGCTCTATGGTATATTATCAAACAGTACAAACAAATTAAACATGCGCGAATCTGTTGTATCTCGTCATAATAACGAACATACGATTTCTAAATACGTTTTTTGACAATTTACCCAAGCTTCCTACTCACTACTATCGACGGAACTCAAATAAATTATACCTTGAAAATTATTTTTGATGATGGATTTATACAGGGTGTACCTCGGGGTGTACAAAACTGAATAATATACGATTTATTGCCCAACATAATAAAATTCCAATTATAGGACAATTATTAATAATCTAAGAAAGCACAATAACTAAATATAGGTACTAATACCTTAACCGCTAACATACTAAAAACCAAATTAAATGATATTAAACTTAAACAAGATTAAAAATAAGATCACAGTTCTATCACAGTTACAAGATAGCGGTAGTTGTTGCAGGCAGGTAGAGGGCCTACTATGTCAATGTTCAACTGTCCAAAACGTCTTGTTGGTACTGGTATGTTTGTAGTTGTAGTAACAGTGTGTTTCGAAACCTTTGATCTCTGACATGGTACACAGCTTTTCGACCATAGGGAACAATCTGCCTTGAGTGATTTCCATATGTATCGTCGGCGGACCAAATCAACAGAACCACGTCTACCAGGATGGGACAAGTTGTGGAGTGACAGGAATAACTGATGACGGTATTGTGGAGGTACATATGGGCGGTTTACCCCAGTTGAGTTGTCACATAAGAGGTTGGAGCCATCCGGTAATAAGATTTCTGTCCAGCTCAACCCTGGAGATGATTCTTTTTCGTCTGCCAATATACGATCGGCAGCTTGTGCGTTTGCAAGCAACTCAGCGGTGAGTTGGATTGGTTGTCCATCAACTTGGTTGATACGGGAACAAGCATCAGCAACGATGTTGTCAGTTCCGGGAACATAAGGGAAATCTGTTGTGTACTGACCAATGAAGTCTAATTGGCGTCGTTGTCGTTCATTAGCTTTATCCAAGCGCCGTTGGAAAGCGTAGATGAGTGGGCGGTGATCGGTATATAATACAAACTCTCGACCTTCCAGGGAGTAACGGAAATGTTTAATTGCCAAGCCAGCATGAAGCTAAGTGCCCCATGATCTACACCGCCACCACAGTTCATCTGCTGTGTCAGTTTCCACGCATATTGGACATATGTCCTTTACCTTACCTCCTCCTTGTTGCCTTTTCGGCGCGGACTTCTTTTCTAATGGTGTTTTAGCTGCTGTTGTTTTGAGTCCTACGGATTTTCCCCTTTAAAATAAATTTCTTGTAGCTTCGTCAACTTTCTTCTTTTCCCTATTTATTTCATTCTCCTCCAAAGATGCCTGCAGCGGAGTGGAAGTTAGTATTTGAGATTTTTGTTTTCTTCTCTTAGAGTGTGGTTTTTCTGTTAATCGGGGTGTCGGTTGAAAGTTTTCAAAGGATCTGCTCTTTAACTGAATGGTCTTATCTTTATCATTGGTTGCGTTATCGTCGGAGACTTCTGTTATTGCTGATGAAAAACTATCACTGGAAGATGTTCTTCTTTGGCGCCTTTTTCTCGTTGAATGAGCAAGTGGCTTCTTGTTAAAGGTTTTTACTGGCGACGCCGCCGGTGACTTGACGCACATCTACTTCATCATGGCTTCCGCTTGATACATACGACGGATCTGGATCTCCACTAGTTCCGGGCCTTGGATCTAAAGAAACTGTTTCTTGGGGAGGCTCGCATAGTTCGTTGGTTTCTGCCCGAATAACGGAATTTGGTTCTTCTGGAATTTCAATAAACTCTTCTTCCCCAAACACGTTTCTGTCTAACGGAAAGATGCCCGTATTTTTAAATCCGTTCACGCCTTTTTCTTTGGAAGTGATGCGATTGTACGCCTTAGCTCTGCGATGTCAGTCACCTCAATTTTGTTGTATTCTAAATCAACTAAAACACGATTTTCCGTAGAAGCATTTACACATTGAGCAAAATGCTTTAACCACTCCACGAATAGCTCTTCTGTTATCCACCCTGATTTCGAGGAGCGGTAGATTGCATCTGTTGGTCCATTCTTTTCCAGCGCATTGTTCATGGGCTCGCGTTTAAAAATAAACATAGGAGGCACGAAATCTTCGGCTGCACTCATGCAACACACAACAGTGGTAGTCTGATTTCTTTCACCACTAGTTATCGCGCCCACTTGTTTTCTTCCCTTTTCCGCCAAAATTCGATGAGGTTTATGAACTCCACTAATTCCAGTCTCATCCACGTCAAAAATGCGCCTTGCGAGAAATTTATATTTTTCGAAGGCTAGTTCCAGATTATCGTAAAATAGATTCACATTCTTTCGATTAGATGCCATTACCCGGTTGAGACTCGTAGCTTCAGGTCGTCTTAAAGAAATTCGTGGATGTTGTGTGGAATTCAAGCATTCAAGCATTGGACGGAAAGCATATTTTAATCCAGTATATATATATATATATTATATTATTTAATATGATAAGATACCAGCGTGCATCGCTCCGGAGGTGATAAAGTACCTTTTGTAGTGTGTGTGGTATGTATGTATGTATGTTGTATGTATGTATGTGTATATATATATATATATTATATATATATATATATACCCAGATAGCACAGTTCGTTTTATGTACGTCCGTTATTAAGCTGTTATTAGTACATACGTCCTTGGACTAAATATGTACTTCCATCATACGTACAGCAGCACACGTTCCATGTACGTAAGGTACACGTATGTACCGTGTACGTCCATTTATGAGTTATTGTTGTTGCGTAAGACTTATTACCAAATTTGTACATCCATCGTACGTACGTGTTAAGACGTCCTATGTTGGTACAACACCGTTCGTTCAGTATACGCCATATCTTCGGTTTGTGTTACTATTCGCGTTTACAGTTTACACTGTTGGTAGCGGCGGCTAATTTTTTCGTAGTTGGTAGAACTCGACACTCGTCCCGTTACGTGTTTTACAGGTTCCATTTGTTTAATGCTTTGTTTTGTTGTAGTGTAGTTATTTTATGGATTACACTTTTACAGGTAAACAAATAATAATTGCAAGTAGTTAAAATGAGGAATGAATTTAAATAATTTGTTGTAGGCGTTGTATGAAGTATTTTCGCGGTTTATTTTGTACGTAACCTCAAATTTGTTGGCGGTAATTTTCAGGATTACAACACTTGTACAGGTAAATAAATAATAATTGCAAGTAGTTAAAATGAGGAATTAATTTAAATAATTTGTTGCAGGCGCTGTATGAAGTATTTTTGCGGTGTATTTTGTACGTAACCTCAAATTTGTTGGCGGTAAGTGCATAAGTACGATTTCTTTTTATAATGGCTTCTAAAAGAAAGAGAAATTCTGTTTGTGCATCTCGGAGCCAGTATCGAATTGCGAGAACACGAACCGATCTGGCCGACGAAATGATTTCTTATGATGTCCCGCAAGTGGCTGATAATATACCCAATTCCGATCTTGATGTACCCAATTCGTTAGCTATTATTGATGATATTAGCAATGTAGAACCCTTACATTCTGTAGTTGATGACAGTATTGACGTGGAAGTGCATAGTGATGAATTTTCGTTATTTAGTTCCGATACTGAATCTAATAATAACGTTCGTGATTCGTCTCCAGAGTCATCCACGTTTAATTTCCCTACCACTACTAATGATCATGCCAGTGAAAATTTTCAGTCTCATTTAGCTTGCTGGGCCATTAAATTTAATATACCTCATGTCGCATTAAATGCATTACTTCTATTGCTAAAAATGTTTTTTGATGCTACACTCCCAAGCAATGCACGAACATTACTTGACACACCTCGACAGTTGCATATCAAAACAATTGAACCAGGTCAGTACTTCCACATTGGAATTATTAAAGCAGTTACAAAATTGTTGGCTAAGAATAATTTAGCCCATTTAACACCTGCCAGTGGAATTAAGATATGTGTTAATATCGATGGTCTGCCTATTGAAAAAAGTAGCAGCAATCAGCTCTGGCTAATTTTGTGTAATTTACAAGGTAATGTTAACAATGTCGAATTAATTGGTGTTTATCAAGGTTTTGACAAACCTAAAGAACCAAATATATTTTTAAATGATTTTGTTCAAGAAGCAATTTTCTTAACAAACAACGGCTTTACTTTTAATGGTAAAATATTTCCATTTGAAATAGCAGCATTTGTTTGTGACGCTCCAGCAAAGGCGTTTATAAAAAAGACGAAAGGTCACGCTGGTTACAGTTCCTGTACAAAATGTTACACAGTAGGTAATTTTGTAGAAAATCGTGTGTGTTTTCCCCAAATAGCAAACCTTAAACATCGAACAAACCAAGAATTCCGAAACAAGGTAGATGAAGATCATCACACTGGAACTACAATACTAGAATCTATTCCTGGTCTTAATATGATAGCTGCTTTTCCATTGGATTATATGCACCTCATTTGTTTAGGTGTGATGAGAAAGCTTTTGTTAATGTGGGTTACTGGAAAACCACCGACAAAATTGCAGCACATAAAAGTTCAAAATATATCACAAGCATTAATTAAACAAAGACCATTTTCACCTTGTGAATTTGCTCGTAAACCGCGATCTTTATCTGAAGTAAATCGATTTAAAGCAACAGAATATCGGCAGTTTTTATTATATACAGGCCCAGTTATTCTGCGTTCAATATTATCGCTAGATATGTACACAAATTTTTTAAGCCTGCATATAGAAGCCGCATGATAGGGTAAAGAGGACAGTTTATCGACACTCATGCCAGTTTATTGGCACAACGTTGTCATCATTAATTTTAATAAGCGTTAGGGGACGTCTGCGAACTGATTTATGTTGAATATACCAATGCTTGGCACCTATGTCTTCTAGACACAGTAGAATTTTAGCCTCGTATTTGTAGTAGAACTAATAGATGCGCAAAGTTGAAATGCAGTGAGCTTCGAATTGATTACGTTCTCAAGAAGGTGATTTTTTTATATTCATAAAGAAGCCTGACGCATGTGAATTGCTTTTTAGTAATGAACCTTTTGCCATCCCTAAATTTATTTACATTAAGAAAAGCTGATTTTTGGACCTATTTTTTCCTACTTTAACCTCAAAACTGATCTTTATTAATTAATAATAAGTGGTGCCAACTACTGTCTTGAAATTGTACTGTAATAACAGTGTATTTGGCACAGGGGTGCAATCACTTGAAATTCTCCCATGGATTAAAAAGTTCAAAATCGTTTTCGTTTAGCTCTGTATAAAACAATTGATTTCAACGCATATAAAATAAGTCACTTTGTTATATTCTTTGTATAAATAGTAACTGGACAGTGCCAAGTAACTGTGGTTTGTAAGCAAGGGCGGAGCGTTGAGTGATGACGCGAGGGATAGTGAGGGGGGGGGTGGACAACCGCCAAATCGAAGGGGGGTTTTTGCAAAATTTGCCCTTGAAAATCGCATTTTAAAGCATTATAAGGTCCAGAATTGATAAACAAACGTACAATTTTTTTTTATTAAATTTAATACGAAAAAGCAGTAACAATAAAAAAAGGTAAGTATGTACTAATTTTTAAAATGAAGATCAATTCGTCGATTTTTGTTTTGTTTAGCGAAAACGTCTATAACTGTTTCTTCAAATGTGGGTACCGATCTCATATCTTCTAACAGTGCACCCTCAATGCTCATTAATGCTAAAGCGGAGAGTCTTTGTTGGTTTTGAGAATTTCGCAGATAAGTCTTTATTCTTTTTAAACAAGAAAACGATCTCTCTGCGGAACTGCTTGTGGCAGGAATAGTTAAAATTAATTTGCACAATTTAGATGACTCTGGGAAGACAGAAGATAATCCAAAAGACGTAATGTATTGATGTAGCTCAAACACACTGCTCTTTTTCATATCGGGATCTCTATAAATCACTGAAAGTTCACTTTTTAAACGATCTGCGTCAAAGAATTTTCCGTACGTGGTTAATAAAGAAGAAAAAAGTTCGTCAGGGAAGTTCTTTACAAATGAAT
This sequence comes from Photinus pyralis, assembly GCF_008802855.1. Taxonomy (NCBI): domain Eukaryota; kingdom Metazoa; phylum Arthropoda; class Insecta; order Coleoptera; family Lampyridae; genus Photinus; species Photinus pyralis. The sequence continues at coordinate 23,380 of NW_022171415.1, read as the reverse complement.
CAAATAGTGTGGAATCCAGAAGACGTAAAAATTTCAACTTAGAAATTTCGCTAAACCGTTGAGTAATGTTCAAAATAATAACGTCTAAAATTTCATAAAACAAACGTGCGTATGTGCTTTTCTTATCTTCTTCGGGAATTGAATCCAAACGCATTCTCTTGTTTGGTGGCCGATAGTCCGACGTAAATCTCTCCATACGCTCCCAAATATCACTAAACTCTTCTCTCATTCGCTGGATATGTGATTTAAAATCGTCGATCTTTTTATTGCAGTAAGCGATATCTGAAATTTTTGATTGTAAAATTTTAAACAGGCTCTCAGAGTGTGGGAATATTGCAGAAAACACGTCCAAGAAAAAATTAAAATCAAAATCTCGCAATAAAGTTAAAAAGCCTCTAGCACAAATGGTCGTTTCGCGATCCCATTCTTGATTTTGATCTTCCACAATTGCTTGAAAAAGTCCTTCCAAATCTTCCTTATGTTCCTTCGCCGTTTGTACTATTCGGCTTTGAAAGTTCCACCTTGTAGGAGCGACAGTTGGAATTCTCTTTCTTACATGAGTAGCCAGTGCGCGTGTTCGTTTGGACGACTTGGCAAAAAAAACGGAAAAACTTAAAAGATTTGTAAAGAAAATTTTAACTGGTTTAATGAAACTAGCGGACTGAGATAAAACTAGGTTCAGTTTATGGGCATAACAATGAATAAATGTTGCGGTTTTACAATGTTCTCGAAGTCTCGTCTGCAATCCACTATGTTCGCCTGCCATTACAGCCGCACCGTCATAAGTTTGTGCCACTAATTTGTCAGCACAACCAAAGTCCTTCAAAATTTGCAAAGTGTGTTGCAAAAGAGAATCTGCTTTTCTATCAGAGCTGACATCTGTATAGTGCACAAACCTTTCTTGAACATTTCCATCCTCAGTTACATATCGGAAAGTAGCTGACAATTGTGATTTCATAGTGATATCAGAAGCTTCATCTAAAATTAGGGCTACAAAATCAGTTTTCGAGATCTCTGTTTTAATTTTTTCGATCATTACTTCGGCAACTGATTGGATTAAATCATTCTGAATGTCTGGGGAAAGACCGCGAAAAACAGTAGAATTATCTAAATGCGTTTTAAGCGTGTTATCATTTCTTGCCATTTCATTAATAAATTCTACGAAATTTCCCTTATTTTTTGATGAGTCGCTTTCATCATGACTTCTAAATGGAAGGCCAAGTTTACCTAGCAGACATGTCACCCTGACAAGAGATCCCACAATGTGTCTGTTTTGTTTAACAATTTAATTATGTTTTTCTATACTTAGTTTGTACTGAGTACTTAAAGCAAATTCAATTCTTTGACTTTTTCCAAACAATAACAACTTTTTTTCACAGGAAATATGATTCTCCGAATTAGTATGCCTCTTACCGGAACGATATATATTGTTTAAATCATTATATCCCGATGTATTCCACACACTTTTCTCTGAAGAGAACAATAAACAAGACCAGCAAAAAAGCTTATTTAGTTCCTTACACCCACAAAGCCAATGTTCATTTTTATATACGTTTTCATTAAAATGTCGAACGCACGATTTCAGTTTCGTGTTTATATTTAAAGTGGGTCGCGGTTGTCCATTTTCAATTATTTGTAATTTTTGTGTAAACGAACAAGTATTAAATGACGAACGTAACAGCTTTTCAATGACACAGTCACATTTCATTGGAGCAGGAGCAGCCATCGCGATCGCATACAAAAACAAACTCAACGCGCTTATTACGCTTAAACTGCAAGAACGAGATGCGGTCCTGAAATCGCATCACAGTGCACGTAAACGAGCATTTAGCAGCAGCAGAGTGATCCATGTGAGGTCATTGATTCATGTTGACTTCGAACGTTTGTCTTTATGTGGCATACACCATCGCATCAAACCTAGTCAGTCAGCAACTTCGCTCGCACGGCTCGAAATAAAATAATTTAAATTTGACAGAGGCGTACTAGTAATTAGTAAATAAATAATGTATGCTTCTGGTAGGGTTAAAAAATATTAATTACCTACAAATAAAAAATAAATAAACAAATACCGCCAATTTTTGAAGGGATGCGACGCATCACTCGCATCCATGGACGCCACGCCCCTTGCTGCCGACAACTTTACTACCTACTGTTAATTGTGATGGACATCTTTTGTTTTATCATGGCACACTTGAGTTCGGAAAAAACCTTTTTTTACAAATTGGCGTTTCAACTTGGTTTTCTTTAAAATGTTCTTATGGAATGTGTGGTGCCATTTGAAATTTTTAAAAAATATGACATTTAGCGAAGGTCAATCGAAAATTTTATTTTTTCGATAAAGTACCTAAACAAAATATGTGATTGTGGAAGAGGTCTTAACCTGTGCCTCAGTTAAAAAATTAGCCACCTGCGCGATTTAGTATATCTAAAAAAAATTCCGGAAAACTGTCAAATTTTGAAGAAAAAAGGGTATAACAGCGAAACCATTACAGTTAGGGGTATAACATGTTACATAAAAAAATAAGTACTTTAGATGCTTATAAAATTAGGAAAACTTGCTTAGAGCATATTATACAGGGTGTTAATTAAGTGCTTGTAGAAACTGTAAAGGGTAAATCTTTGACAAATTTTAAGATAAAAAGTTTATATGAACATGAATTCGCAACGGCCTGGTTTCTGAGATACAGGGCGCCAAAGAAAACTACTTTATACGGTTTTTTGCATATATTGTTGTTAACTAACATGGCAATTGGACGAAATTCGGAAAAATAACATTTTCTCGGCTTATTTCAATTTTAATACGGGCGAGAAAATACGAATGCGATACCTACACGGATTTGAAATCACCGAAACCGTTCCGTGTAATTAAGTAATTTCTACGACGGAATTTCCCCAACAAAGCCGATTTCTACATCGGGGAAATTTTTACGGCGCAATTAATAATTGTATATCCCCGGTATTCTTCATATGCCCGCGCGCGGCTTGAACAATTGAGCCTGTTGCATACAGCGGATCTGATCGTATGTATTCGTGCGTATTTGAATAATTTAAATTCATAACGAATCTCTGCAACTGTTTGATGAATTTATACTCATAAACTCTTCGCTACATTGAAAACTTTTCTGTAGCACTGAAACTCAGGAATGAATTTCAGAAGAATAGCAGTAGCATGGGCGATTTGAACTACGAAGTAAAATGATGTACCACACCTTTTGGTTTTCTATTTCGATTTGATTATACAGTGATATTTATTAAGAAGTAAACTAGGGATTTATGTATGTTCCCTATGTCTACTTTTAAAAGACAAAATCTCCTCTGAAGGGTTCCTAATTTTATGCATCTAAAATAACTTTTTAAAACAAATAAACATCTGGCTGTCATATTAATTATTTTGAATATTGTTGCTCGGGCTTAATAGAAAAAAAATCTTTTACGCTTCTTAATCTGTGTCCGGCATATACCAATTGACAATTACCAATTTTTTCTTCAGTTGAATACATCGTACACGAACCAAAATAAAAATACGGAACCCAAAACGACAATATTCAAATTAATTAATGTGACAGCCAGATCTTCATTTGTTTTGGTTGCATAAAATTAGACGCCCTTCGGCAAAGGTTTTGTCATTTAAAAGTAGACAGTGAAAAACAATACATGCAAATCCCTATGTCTGCTTCTTAATAAATACCACTGTATATGCAAAGATATTACGTTTCGAAAATTAGTCCTTTCAATTACTTATAACTTATGAAGCGTTACATAAGCAACCAAATGTGGAAAACTGGCATTCAATTATCATTGTTATTAATTAAAGGACAATAAAATAAGGAAAATGGTGAGTTCTAATAACAATTACTTAAATTTTAAGCGTATCACGCTTTAGTGCATTTGAATAAGGCTTTTTGAGAATTAATTTAAATATTAAATAAAACGATCGTAAACTAGTAAAAACAAGTGACGTTTAACAGCAATTACCGTATCTTTTGTTTTAAAGGCATTCGCTTAAAAATTAAATGATTCAGTACTTTAGCTACAGTAAGGTAAAAACCCGCTGTGGTTTTTTAAATGTGTGACCCATTTATTTGTGTGTGATTAAAAGAATTTTTTATACTCTTTTTAACTATGTAAGATATCATATCATTTAACAAAGAATAACTTTTTTTATCAATTTCATTTAGTCCATAATAGTCTATTGTCGTTAATTAAAGAATATAAAACACTTTTTAACCATTCAAAAATTCAACACTGCCTCAACTTTTTGTCATCAATTGACAAAATATTAACTTCTACATACAAAAAGTAAAAAAATTACTAATAAACCATAATAATATAAACAGTGTTTTTCATTCTTGATTTAATAATTAACATTAACCGACTTAACAAAAATTAATTATTAAATTGCGCAAATATCGTCCGTCTGTCTGAGGATTTAAGATACAGTAAACAAAAAAGACAAAATCTGTCGGTTCACTAACCGGCTGCCCCTAATTAGGGGATGTTATCTATTAGCCCAGTCAATCTACTACCAAAATGACAAATAAAAATAAAGCCTAAAATTTTCTTTGGATCTTCCTCTTGATGAACATATCCGAAAACCCCATATGTGGGGTGTGCGCAACATGTTGGATTTTACGTCACTTTTTTATCAATAGCATGAGGAAAGCAACAATATCATCTTTCTAAACTTTTACTCGGCGTCTCATGCTCGGTCGCCTGCTCGCAATCGAATGGGGTGTGCCTCAACTGTCCAGTGCCCCTCGTACGGGAATTGTGATATTACGAGCTTAATGGGTGAAGGAGAGTGTATTATTAAGCGGCAGAGCAAAGCGATGTAAGCTTTATAGGGGAGTCGATGGTGTCCGTCTGTCCGTAAAACGCTTGGACCGATTTGGTTCAAACTTTGCACAGGTGACCTATATGCCACATGTAATAAGCCTATTGAAAATGGGTCAAATCCAATGACCCCGTGGGGTCACGCTTCTCTGTTCCTGTTTTTAGATGCTCTTTAGGGGTTTAATATATTTCGGTTAGTTTTTATGTTTGTTACTTCAGTATGTTTATTTCTCTTTCTCCTCCCCCTTTACCCCTCTACGTACACAGCATACTATCGGCAATACTTAGTCATAAAGGTAATAGACACCGACGAAAACACTAGAACCAAGAACAATTTTTAGCGATTTTCTCCCCTCGGAAGGTTTACTTTTTCTGCATAAACATCTATGTATCTCCTAAAGGATTACAGGTAGAAAAAAACTTGTTATACCTACGTTTTTTGTAGGAAATTTGATGATCTTTACTTTTGTATATACAGGTGGTTATGAAAAAGTTGATAGTTTTCGAGATATTGAGGAAAAACCAAAGAAAGTGACATAAAATCCAAAATGGTAGCCTGTTGCGCACCTCCCACATAAGGAGTTTTCGAATATGTTCAAGAGGAAGGCCCAAAGACATTTTTGGTCAAATTTCCAAACTATATAAATTTCTTTATTTTTATTTAACTTGACTGGGCTCTATCTGATTTGCATTTAACTAACTTGAACTAACTTGATGTTTCAGTTTATTAATGTTTATTGTTGTTGGTTTTAATCTGCACAGGAATAAGTGAGTTGGATACAAGTGCGAATTACAGCAGTTTAATTACTAGGGTAATTTCTAAATGTGAGTTTAAGATCAAGCGAGAAGGACAAGTGTTATTGCCGGAATAAAATAAACACTTTCTTAGTTTCGGTCTTTTACGAGTCCAGTTTCTCATTTAAGAGACTGGCAATTACAGTTGATGATTCCGTGATTCACACAACTTTTTATTAGGTTCGGTCGTAATTAAACATATTATATTAGATTGCCCTCCTCGACTCGATTTTATGTGTTGCGAGCTTAGGGTTTTTATAGAGAACCGTAAAAGATGATAAATATAATTAAATTACTTTTTGATTTCGCTTGGCGAGCGTTTGTTGTTTGTTACGTGGTGTTAATGGAGTTGTTTTTCTTTTCAAATTTATCAATTTTACTTAGTTTACCGTACGTCGAAATGAATGCGCGGAATGTATTTGTCGAATTTGGGTTAAAATACTGAGGGTCAAGTGTAATAATAAATTATTGCAGGAAACAAAGCGCATATTCGTAATTGTTAATTGTGCGGTTATACGTTACCGTTTTATGCCAAAAATGTGTAGGTCCATGCGCGCTTGTTGTCACCTTAATTACCGATTGTGAAACAACAAAAGCTTTAATAACCGCATACCGACCCGACCACGAATTGTTGCGACAAAAGATATGGATAAATATTCGCATATTGCGGCTTTGATCGATTCGCCCTATACGCTTTCCAATTTTGAAATACTTCCACCGCGCGTCCAGGCGAATTCCGCAAGTGTCAACAAACGTATTTAAGTGAAAAAATTATTTACGCCCGGCGATCCTTAAGCGCATTAAACGGCAGACAGATGGACAGACCGCATTTCAAATAGTGACAACCTGTAATTAGGGTTTAAGCATTAGGAGTCAAGATCTGCAGTAGGCGGCTCGCGTTTCCAAAAAACTGGCCGCCTACGAGGGACCCTTGGAAAGTTTACGCAGAGCCGCATTACACACGCGGGCGTAGGCGTAACGCCGCGAAAGATTAATGAAAAAATTGCATGCAGAAATACGTTAAAATATGTAAATGGAGGCTCGCTTTTCCAAACTGGAAACCGCTCAATAAGCATACGCGCACGAATTTAAGAAACACAAACTTGTATCTGTCAGAGCAAGGAAGATACGTTAAGCCGATTCGGTCGGACTGTTAAAATCTCATCTCCTCTTTTCTTTATTTCATTTTATTTAATTTCTCGTTTTTATTTATTAAGGGTTATAGATTATCCGCCGACGTTTGTTTTAACGATCAGGTTTAATTATTATTGGACCTCAGTTTTACAGTTTCGTTTTACTACCACATATTCGGTGTCATCGTTTTATTTTATCCCTCTTATTTATTGTGCCATAAATGACCGGTAAATCGGAAAATATTTGAAAATTTCACCGCCCTCTTGACGCGTTCGTGTACTAATCAAGCAAACAAAAGCCAAAACAAAAAAAACCGAATATGTGTATTCAATTTCGATCTGAATTTAACAGGTATATCAAACAAGAGCCCACCCATAACTACATCCCCCTTACAATAGTAACATGATATCATACTTCGACTGCATATCACTGTTTACTTTTCATATTCGACTGCACAATGCGTGCAGTTGCACAAATTATTACTGCAGAAACTAGGGGCGATCCGACGCCTGAAACGAGAGCCGTTTCGACGCGGGAAGTGCGGTTCGTTTTCTTCGACGTCTCGCGCTTTCCCGACGAAAAGAGAGATCGCAAAAAATTGGGGGCAACGCGATATTTGCGGCGGTTTGATGCTTGGCCAACTGTAACACTCACCGTTTGTAACAATGACGCCATGTCAAATCATCATCATGGGAGAAATACAATGTAGCCCCATTCGGACACCCTGTATCTCTCCACTGCATGCACGAGCATAATGAGAAGCCATAATAGATTGTGTTTAGTCGCCGGTAAAATATTAAAAATTAAAAAAAAAAAGGAAGAATCTCATAATGCACTCAAATGGTTGCGAGTTACAAGTGTTCATGCCTGAATTGCGGGGATCGAATTACGAATTCTTCGACGACTTTGTTTTGTATAATTGAAATTATATACGTTAACGGTCGTTAATTAACGGAGCAGAATTAACGCACTTTTTACGGTCGATATCGGTTTTGAGACGACCCTTGAACGGAAATTAAATCGCTTTCCTCAACCTTGCCCGTATTGGTTAAGGGAAAATTTAATTTACTATAAGCAGCAGATAGATACGTCAAAGAGGTTGAATGGAATGAAGAACGGATTCCTATTTTAAAATATTGTGCCAAAAACAGATTTTGCACTATACATTTGACATTAGCATAACTCTGCATATTACCTCCAATAATCATAACTTAACCGAAATTTTCCAATTACGATTGTCCATTACACTCTTAATAATTAGATAATAAATTAATAATATATAATTTATTCTCCATAAAACAAAATCAAAACTCTACAAATAACACGAATAAAAACAGGAAAAGGGACTGCATTCAGTGCCGAGAGACCCTGTTCTTCCATACAGCCCCAATCCAACGTATTATTACATTTCAAAAAATTATTCTAATAAATAAATGCACGATCACTAATAACACTAAATTATTTCCAACCTCAAAAGTTTCATCTACTGTCTCGCACTTTATTGTAGCTTACTCAGCTGCAGTAGTAATCTTACTTGCACTTTGGAGCCATGAACCGAAAGAGTTTTAATGGACGGTGGTAACGAATTATAAACTTTACAAGCATTATGTGAAAAAGATCTGCGGAAATAAACTGTTTTGTGTATAGGGACCGTCAACAAGCCCCTATGACGTAAGTTTAAACTATGTACATTAGTGCGGAACAGTAATCGTTCAGCCAGGTAGGGTGGCGTCGCAGTAGTGATGACTTTATGATAAGAACTGATGAGTGCAATGTCCTCCGCTTTGACATATTAAGCCAACCAGCTTCCTTAATTTTAGGAGAAACATGTTCACTGCGTCTGATTCCGTATATAAACCGTAAACATGAGTTTTGCACCTTTTGTATTCTTGAAGCTGTATGTGAATCAATACACGCTCCATATACGACATCTCCAAAGTTAAAATGAGATAACACGAGGGAATCACACAAATGTATTTTAGTTGCAGTTGTCAGAACATGCCTACTGGGATATAATTGCTTTAATACAGAAAAGGATTTTCGTACGCACCCGTTAATGTGGGCAGTGAACCTCAAGTTAGTATCCAGGCACATCCCCAAGTTTCTGGCCTCGCAACTTATAGGTAGTTCCAAATTATTAATTTTAACCTTAACAGTGGATAATGCATTGCTTCTCATTAATTTTCGACCAAACAACATCACAGTAGACTTATCTGCATTTAAATGTAAATTATGTTTCATAGCGGTAGCTGCTAATTTGCTAAGTTCATTATTTATTATTTTAGTAGCAGAATCAATATGCTCCGGAGGGAACGAATAATAAACTTGGGTGTCATCAGCATACAACAGGTATTTACATTTTTCTAGAACTAGACAAATATTAGTAGAGTAAATAACATACAACAATGGGCCCAATATGGAGCCCTGAGGAACACCATAGCGAACGTCAGCCCAGAATGACTTTATACCGTTTACAACAACGCGTTGCCTTCTACCATGCAGATAAGATGTAATAAGTTGACATGCGGAAAGATCAAATCCGAGATGGAACAAAATGGTAACTAAAAGAGTGTGGTCAATCGTATCGAATGCCTTTGAAAAGTCTAACATAACAAGAACAGTAAGCAGGCCGTCATCGGTTGCTCGAATAATGTCATCAGTTAATTTAAGAATTGCTGTGGCGCAACTATGATTTTTCCTAAACCCTGATTGAAAACGTGATATTAACTGGAATTTCTCGATATGATTACACATTTGAGCTTTCATTACCTTCTCAAGTACTTTGGAAAGAGCCGGAAGAATACTAATAGGCCTCAAGTCTTTAAAACACTGAGCATTCTTGTTTTTCGGAAGAGGGAGGATATGCGCATCCTTCCACTGAATAGGGAATGTATCAGTAAGAATACATTGGTTAATAATATGCGTAACGTGAGGGACTATAAACGGCCAACACAACTTTATCATTTCAATTCCAACATCATCTGCTCCTATAGATTTAGATTTTATTTCATTTATAAATTTATGGACGACAGTTTCATTTACTGGCACAAATTTGAGTTGGTCAGAAACTTTTGGATGGACGCCCGAGTATTCTGTAAATGATGTTGTGTGCAGCGGTTGTGTAGCTTGAGGAATGGAGTTGACGAAAAAGTTATTAAGGTCATTTGGTTTATTGAGATGTTGAGGTATACTAGAGTTACTTCTTTTATAAATATCTAGATCTTTAACAGCCTTCCATAACGCAGTGCTGTTATTATTGCTCAAAACATGATTTAAGTATGCCCTTTTTTCGTGTTTGATGGCTTGATTCAGGAGATTTCTCATTGTTTTATAATACTCCCAATGTGAAGCTCTTTTCGAAGATTTATAGCGAATGTATGCCTTGTCACGCAACCGCATCATAAGTCTGATGTTATCCGTAAGCCACGGTGCCTTAGGTTTCCTAAATGTTACAGTCTTGAGAAGAAAGTATTGATCAAATAAATTAAGAAGATTCTGAGTTAGGAACGTAACTTTATCATTGACGTCCGTTAGAGTGTACAAATCACCCCATGGAAACTCTTTTAAAGCAATATCAAAATAAATAAATTTTGTATCAATGTCAAAGTAATCTCGAAATGTGATAGTACGGGGTAGAATGGATTGTAGTTCAGTCAATATGGAGCATGTAATGAACTCATGATCTGAGAAGTTATGCGAAGGTTTAGTTTCACAAGACAAAACTTTGGACGAATCAGACACAAGAATATGATCAATTAAGGTTGAAGCTTTAGCAGAAATACGGGTTGGTTCCTTAACCATTTGCTCAAATCCTAGAGATTCCAACATAGAACAGTATAATGTTGTATCATAGCTATCATATTTAAACATATCTATGTTGAAATCTCCAAGGCAAAAAATTACATTATGCATTGGTACTATTACACTCATCATCTCTTCAAATTCGTTTAAAAAATTGGTAACGACGGTATGAGGAGGCCTGTAGACGGTGCCGATAACACATATTACCTTCCTGCCATCCAGTACACGGATCCAGAGACATTCGAAATTAACGGACATTTCTAGATTAATAATACTGTAACTAAAACGATTTTTGAGATAAATTCCCACACCACCTCCTCTACTCTCTCGATCCTTCCTTAAAAATATATAATTATCAATTTCAATAATCTCAGTGGTTATACTGCTCTGCAACCAGGTTTCACTAACTGCTACTACATCATAATTATTACCTTTGACATGATTGGCAAAATCCACAAAATTGTTGGTGAGAGATCGTGCATTTACATGCGCCAATATAATTCCGGACATAATTCGGTTGAATGACGCAACGTTGTAACTAAATCATAAAAAAGACTACATCACACAGAAAAAGTAGTACACAGACACATATAAGACAAAAATCCAGTAGCAGGTACTAAGGGTAAGCGAAGTGGGATCACAAAATACTATTGCAATAAGTATAAGGAATTATTCAGATTACTTTGTAAATATTATTATGCATATCCACAACACAAACAATTCACAATACAGGTACAGCTATGTTATCATTGCAGGCCGGTTATTATCAATAGAGCAACAAATATGTACATACAATAACATGCCTAATGGTAGAAGGAAAAATTACCTACTTTAAACTATCAAACTACGCAGATCATTATAATTTACAAATTTTGCAACTTTGTTGTTAATTTTCGCGAATATCTTCCCATTGCTGGTCCATATATCTCTGGCGCTTAGCTCAAACTTGGTTTTAATTTCTTTGAACAACTGCTGCCTTATCTTGGTCAAGTCCTCCCTTATGACATATTGGGTGCCTTTTAATTCCTTTTTGTTGCTAGAAACGAGTATTTTAGTAGATCTTCGTACAAATTTGACGATAATGGGACGTGGTTTATTGGGAACACCAGGTAATCGATGTGCACAATCAATATCTACAACACTTAGATCAAGTTTAAGATTTTGCTTACAAAGGTTGATTATAACGTTGCCGGTGTTTTCACCCTCACTTTCAGGAACGCCAAATATGCGAAGATTGTTAATCCTTGAGTACTGCTCATTCCCTTCAGTCTTGACCTCCAAAGCGTGTTCCAGTTGAATCACCTTGTCACTTAACACCTTGATTTGCTGCTCAAATTCTTGTTTAACAATTTGGGTTACGGAGGATAATATTTCCTGCATTAAATCCTTGTTTTTTAAGGTTTTTTCAATGACGCGTTGGATCAGTTGGTCCTCCCTATCCTCACCCTTAAGAGCACTACGCGTATCCGGCATTTTTAATAGATATTTAAGCACTTTATGAGAGAAATTTAAACGCTGCGGCACTGAACGTGTTTACTCCGTCAAGCTCATACGTCGAATTCGAATATGACAGAGAGAGTCAAATCTTCGGCACGTAATAGCTAAAAGATCATTTAAATAAAGTTGTTTTATGAATTGGGATTGAGATGAACATTCTACTTCTACTATTTAAATTATGAATATTAGTATTAAAGATACCCAGGAGTTTTGTTTCAAATGATTTCTATGAATAAAATAAGCTGTATGATAATTACACAATAGTACTGTTGCTATAAAGGAGCCAGTACAGGGCAATCATTAAAAACGATTAAAAAAATTCACTGCACAGCAATTAACGCTTTAAAGGAATTGCTAGCAAAAGCAATACTAGTCAACAATATTATGTATCAGCTAGATAAAAGCATATGTTATTTGACAGAGCACATTTTTGATTCTCAAAAATGACCTTATTGTTTCACTAACTGTCGGCTGTTCGGAAGCATTTTATAAATCGACCGAGATCAAGACAACGGAATATCGTAGAACTTTCGGGTTTTCAGCATTATATTCGTACTATCGTGCTATTTCTGCATCCCTTAGTTTGAAAACTAAGCCTTTCCTGAAGTCGATAATTTATGAATTTCCTTTAAATGTCTCCTGTTATAAATCGATTGGGACCTTCACAACGAGTACCACAGATTCTTGGGAGTTTGGGCAAAAAGTTCGTCTAATCGCGTTATTTCTGCATCGAACGCCATTGCGGAAGTCCATAATTTACGAATTTGGTTCAAAGCGCTACCTTTATAAATCGATGGAGATTTCTGGAACGGAACATCTTGTAGCTCTCTGGGTTACAAAGTAGGTTTGTACCATTGAGTTATTTCTGCACCGCTTAGTTTGAACACTGAAGGCGCAGAACCTACTTTCTTATTTGTGATGACATTTTTCTGACATTTTAAGAGCAAATTGAACGCCCGCCAGTGCGAAAAATAACTGTGCATATGTTATTATTGCTTGACTTAACCTGCAGTGATCTGAGCTGAAGTCTAGTTATAGCACATACAACTATAAAAAGATAATACCGTGCCCTTTATCTTCAATTTTTGTTTTTAAGTGTTAGTTTCATTAGTTTACGATATATTATTATATAGTTATTTGGACGGGACATCCTGTATATGAGAGTATTTCAGTTTATTAACTAAATCCGCTCCACTCGGTTTTTACGAATAAGCACAGTGTTGGTTCGTTTCATTTGATGTTGTATTTTAGTGTTTGTTTTGCCTTATAGAATTCTTTATAACTGCGTATTTTTTTTCGTTTTAATATTTTCGCTTTGGAAATTGTTAAACTTATATAGGATGCTTTAACTAAGACTTTGAGTACTTTATAAAAAGGTTTTTATTTAGGAAAAAACTTAATTCATTTCAAGGTAATGCACATCTGGTGCTGATAACGAAGATCCAGGTGTTTCGAAGAAATGCGCGTTTTACATTGGAGAATTGGGGACGTTTGGTGCGTTCTGTCGTGATTGGTCATTTATTTAAAAATGTAGTAAGTTTATTTTAGGTAGAATATATAGTGAAATCAATCAACTAATTTTGTGTTAATTCGAATCCATTGTGCGACCTGGATAAAGTTTCCCATGTCAGATTTTTTGTATGGTGAAAAAATGTGTTGTTCATTCTTTGGAATTATCGTGGCACTTTAGGTTAGCGCTATAGATTTTGGCTCGTTCCGCCATACCACATCTTCCTTTACATAAAATGAAAGGGTGAAAACGTACATTCATTTGTGTCAAAAAAATTCCTGTCTGTGTCATTTTCTGTTACTGGGGTGTGAGGTATAAAAATTAAAGCACCTTGTCTGGTCACAGATACCCGTATTTATTGTATAATCAATACTATAGCTAAACTTGGTAAGTAACCGATTAGAAACTTTCATGTTTTCGTAAATGATCTACTTGCATAGAATATGCTTCAACATTTTCTATGGCATGCACGGCAAAAACTTACGTGTTAAGGTGTATCACTGCAGATCGAAATATCTGCACTTATACATTCCGCCCTTAATTAAATATTCCTTGCCGATTCAAGTCTTCCCTTCTTATAAATCTTGTTGTCAAAAAATTTCATTGCACAATTATCATTATTTAATCTATTTAAGTGTGAAGGTTTACCATGATTGTCATAACGTTAACGGCTATGAATTTCAATGAGGTTACTTACTGAAGCCCTCGGAGTTAAACGAATTATGTTCTATAAATGTTTTAGTAACGCGAGTCTCTTGCTAACAGTATGAGGGTGTTTTATAGTGATTCGAAAATGGGTGCACAAAAAGTGTGTGAAGGGCTATTTAGCCGCATTTCATGAAATCTGGTAATTACATAATTTACGTTAACAGTAACTTAGTTTGAAGGCACGGTACCGTAGTTAATTAACACAAGAGAGTTGTGTTGTATGATTGACCTAAGTGCCTTTTATTGTTAGTAAGCTGTGGCAATTACTTTTGTTTTAATTTTAATATTATGGAGGTGGCGTATCTGTGAATTATAGTGGAAGCACTCTACAAAATCTTTTAAACCTTATAAGGGCATATTGCTTTCGCTAATTAAATTAAGGTACACAATACACAAAGTTTAAATTCTAAACTTGGAATATGCTTACGTACCCTGCATAAGTTAGTTAAAGTAAAGATGGTAACATTTTCTAACAAATAATTACGATTAAATTACGTCAAATGTTTGATATTACAAAACTATAACGTAATTTAGAAACTGTTTGCAGTTTCAAATTAACTCTAACTATTTCACCGGGGAAATTTCTAATTAGACTAATAATTCCCTTAATGAACCTTTTAGAGAGAACTTCATGATCAATCAATACAAAGGTGATCGGAAAGCACACAACTCATTAACTGCAGATGGAAGAATTTTTAGCCATTAGATTGGTAACTAACTACTACACGTAATTTTTATGTTCTCGCGTATAAAATGGTCTGAAATCGTGGCATAAATCACCCTTAGGTAATAATAAGCAATGTGCTATACCTGATAACAACTCTGTCCTCATCCATCATATTTAAGTTGCCTGCACTAATGGGCAATTTTTGTTTTTATGCAACAATATAATGAGAGTAATGGGCTTAGTAGCCGTAATCGTCCTCAATTTGTTGGTTAGTGCGTTGCTGAAAATACCTACATTGCAAATCACTTTTCTCAACCTTCCGGTAATGTTCACGTATTGGGACGAGATTTAAATTTATTGTTTCTCCACTGCAGCGTCAAAAATAGGATTATCTCAACTAAAAGTTCCATCCCCTAATAAATTACTTTTGAGAAAATTAACTGAAAAATCATCAAACTGATAAGGATAACCATATGATCTTATATTAAAATAAATATTAACCTGTTTTAAGCTGATTTATAGGATTTTTGAGGCCGCATACTAGGTCACTCCAAAAAATCAGTATATGGGAAATTTATGAAATTGCTAAATTGATAGGCTAAAAATAAGCACAAATTATGATCTTTTTTATCCAACCACCTGAATAAGAGGCTATTTTATCGCAGATTTAGGTACATAAATGGACGATTTCACGTTATCACCATTGTAAATTTTATCAATGGTCACCATGACAACTGTACAAAACTTTTCGGACTAGTTTTTAACCAATTGTAATAGCCCTACTATTACCGTCTCACGTTTCTGATTGATAAAAATAAATCTACATAAATAAACCGATTATATTGAAAAAAATAAAATAAATCCAAATTCCACTGCACTCACAATTGATTTTTTTTATATTATATCTTAATTACTCAATTACTTACATCTATCCTGAATCTGAATAATATTTAAATTTACTTAATATAACACTTAATTAAATTCCTACAGCAATGAATATTCTTCTAACTTCTAACTTATATTTATCCTATCTATATAAAACCATTCGGCAAAAAACAATTATAAAATGACAAAATGAAAATTTAATATAAATAAATTTTCTAGGTAAATAACTTTTCATAAAAATAACTTACAATTTAGACAGTAGTATTCTTCCCCTTTTTAGATGGTGGGTATTGTAGTGGAGGATGATTTAGATTATTCTCAATCTTCGCCTATTAAATCCAATCGCGTAATCCCAATTGAACAACAATTTCCTAGCGCGCTTTTCGTACTTTATATAATTTCTGAACGGAAGTCTTTCAATCGCACGTTAAACTAAACTGCAGTTACTCAATGATTAATACTTTCCGAACAATTCACTATTCCTGGTTAAACAATACGATTTTAAATTAATACGCGCAACAAATTTTATTTGGTTTGGACCTTTTTACCCTTAGCCGCATTTTCCGCGACGACACTCGCCCGTGCGAATATCTACGAAAAAACTTTATAAGTGGTGGCCGCGTTTTCCGCGACGGTATCCACGCTTAGCGTGAATATCTACGCAAAAAGCCCCCCAAATTTCTGTTCATTTTGGTTTTAATATCGCGAGTAAACCAACGCCCGTAATTAACGCTCCCATCGAGTTTCCGGAAATAAACAAACTCATAATTTTTTTGTCTCGCTGTTTTATTACATATTGTTCTTTGAATCTATTGCGTCTTTTAACCGGTGACCTTTTTTAAATCACGTACTAATCGTTAACTCGCCCAAAATAGGAAGTTCAAAACCAATAACTCATCTTATATTATACGATATTTGAAACTTAATTACATCAGAAAAAAGATGTTTGTTAATTTTAATGAAAACTACAACTTCCCAAAAATCTGAATCATCGATACGCACTTCTTCCCGAATATAATTTTGTAATCCACAAAACTTGAAAAATTTAACAAGCTTCCGTTACACAATGTCTCTATACGCAACAGTAATTCCAACTGTAATACAAATCAATCCCAACAAATTTATACATCTAGGATCAAATGGAACAAAATGAGGTTAGAACTTAATTCGTGCCGATGCGTCCTTTGATTAGTTCTGTACAGGACCGTAGCCAGATTTGTTACTAAGAGCGGACAAATAAATCCACAGAGTGGGCGTGCAAAATGTTAATAATTTTCTGTATCTCGCGCAGATACTACCCGCTGAGGAAATTCGTTTTTAGAACAACCCGCACGAAAATAGAGCGCATGGTCACATTTCCGCCCGTCTGTCTGTCGTTCCGTGCTATAGCTCAGTCTCTAGAACTCATATCGGATTCGGGTTTTCGCCATATGAAACCTTATGGGTTCCAGGTGTGCAACTATCAAAAATTTACTTTCTCATTTATAGCGTTGTTGCTCTAAATGGGGCGAAATCGTTAATTAGAGACCAATTTTCTTGGGAAACAACGGGGAAAAAGGTCGAATTCGATTGCTCAATTACCAAGGAATTTTTTGCGACAAAAATGTTTTTGGACAAAAAGTGTCACAGTCGTTAACATATATCGATTTTCTTGATAAGAAGACCTCGTATCGACTTCGAATTTTCAGTATATGAAAGCTTATGAGTTCTAAAATGTGCAACTATCGAAAATTAATTTTGGTATCCATCACTTTATTGCCTTAAATCGATCTAAATCTTCATTTATGTCATTTTCCATTTTCTTCCAGTTTCCTAATTCTCCCCTTCTTAAATTCATGCCCCGATGGTTTTTTAGCAGTTCTCCTTGATATATTTTTCTTTGATAGGTAGATATATTCTGCCAACAGATGGATTATATGTAACCGTACAGAAGTTTAAGGCCAATTAGACCAATCTTGTGGATTTATACGGGGTGGGTATATAAACTATAAAGTATAGAACCAAGTAAATACATAAACTTTTCTTTAGATTTTACTTCAACCGAAATTGAACATGTATTCGAGTATAACGTCATTATGATTTCATTGTATTGCCCTTATTTTTAAATTATATTGCGGTATAATAAAAAATATTATAAGAAACACGTGTATAATTGGCCTTTAAAGCACTTGCCTCTAATGGCTGTATGCACCGACCATATGGCTTACTATTAAAACAAAAAGGACGATATTTATGAAACTTTGCAGTCAAGTACAATAGCGCCTAACGCATCTGATTACATATTGTTGTTACTACTTTACGTCCGGTTTCACCGGAAATATATTTAGCTTTTTTAATTTAAATGGAACAACCTGTATATTAAATTTTGTTTACAAATTACGTTTACTTCCGCGTCGCCGTCGTCGGCCAAAAAGCCACCCAAATTGCATCAATTTCGTGCAGAGTCGAGATGGCAATGACTAATTCATATAACTGAAATAATTGATTGATGTGTTTTAATTGTTTGATTAATCCAAATGATATTTTTGTTCCGATTAAACACAAACTAATCAATTATTTTGATTCCACGCCCAATTATTTTTCATCATAACAATTTTTGCGCCCTTCCGGCGCGGTATCCGGGGCCCGTTCGCCCCGCCCTAATTACACCACTAACTTGAGTACGAATAATCCCTAATTACGTTCCAAAGATAATCATATTCCTTTTCCAAGAAAGCCTTAATACAGATTAAGGTCATTTGTAATAACAGCAAGCTCATTAACTTGTGTACAAATAATCCATAATTACCAATTTCAATTATAGTCACATGCTCTTTCCAAGAAAACATTACTGTAGAAAATATCCATCTTTATTCATAGTATAGGAATGAGAAATGTGGCGAAGGGAAAAACAGGTGTACCTATTAAATAATTGTATGTGATCTGAGCTATAATGTCCATCAAGTATATGAATTTCCGTAATTACGTTGTTTAAGACTACATTAATTCGAGAAATACGTTTTCGAGAAATTGCCGCTCGAGGAACTTGTATTTCTACAAAAGATATATTCGAGCAATTGATTTCGAGCAATTGCTTTCGAGGAATTCGTCGGATACGAAGATAAAAGTGGGTATACTTAAAACCTTCCTTCACAGTTCACGTTTATGGACCGATCTCCAAAGTGACGTGTTTAACAAAGGACGAGGTTAGTTTGCATACTTCTGTATTGCCGTGTCAATGAAATGCATCATGTATTTCTATTAGTAATTTCTATATTATTTATAAGCCCCTAATGGAGATTTTTACATATCCTTACAGTGATCGATTAGATAATTGTAGGTACACATGTTGCTTAACCTCCGCTTATGGATTCTTCGTGCCTGCTAATCTCTTTAGTGATTAATTTTAGCTTCTACTTGCAATGTACCTACCTAATATAGATTAAAACCAATTCCTTCGAGGAGTTTTATTATAAGCTATAAAATGTTATTTTGCCAACTCTTTTCTGGTTGATTTTACATTGTCCTAACATTAACCTGAGGATTACTTAGTTTTTACGTTTATCACAAAGATTGTATAAAATGAAAGGGGAAAAGAAATAGGTGGAATTAAGTTGCAGTTTTAAAGAATACTGTCGTGTCCACCCTCGTGTCCACCAAACTACCTGTTTTAATAAAACTACAACTGGTTAAAAAATAAAGCGCTTTAAATATTCCTTTTTTAATTACATATACGCTTGACAATGTTGCCAAGTTTTTCTTTTTTACTACTCTATCTTGATTCTTACAAATAATATGTACATTAAACTGAATTACAATCATGTCTATTTATACATGCATGTTGTAATTGTTCTAGTTTGTAAATACCTATAAATATATCAGACATTAACTTAAGTAACCAAACATAAAAATAGATTATACAATGGCGCACAAAATATATCATACAATGGAACTGTCGAGGTTTAAAGAATAGGCATTACGATATGAAACTCTTGCAACAAAAGTACAACTCTTTCTGTTTTTGCATCCAAGAGACGCATTTAAAACACAACCAAACTTACGCTTTAGCGGGCTATAAGATTATCAGAAAAGATTGTGATAACAGAGAGAGAGCAGCTGGTGGTGTCGCTGTAGCGATTCAGGATTGTACATTTGTACGCACTTTGAGCAGGTGGTATTGAATACGACTCTTCAAGCGGTAGCTATTAAAATCGACCATCCAATGAAACTGTCAATATGTAACATATACCTACTTACGTGATACCAACTGGCAAATTGAAGAACTTGAAGAAACAAATAGTACTATTGAACACAGGAGCAGCCACATACCATAACTCTCGATCTATGTCCTTTGATGTCTGGATTTGTCTTTCGTATCCCCAGGGTTAGCACCACACCTGGAGTGGAGCGTTGCTGACGAACTGCACAACAGCGACCATTGCCCTATTGTCATTGAAACGGACTTGCCTGTAAATAAAAAACTCACTATAGTAGATGGTTACAACACAAAGGAAACTGGGTTAATTTTACGCAAAATCTAGTAGTCCCTGATGATATCAATGTTAGTTCAATAAGTAATGCTAAATAAAAGCCGCCAACATTAGCATTCCAAAATCCGGCACTAAAACAATATAAAGACCACTGCCTTGGTGGAATGAATAAGTCAAAGATGCAATAATAAAGAAAAAGTCAGCCTTTAGGAAGTATCAAGCACAACCCACAATAGAAAACCATATTGCAGTTAAAAAAAGCCCGTGCAATAAGCAGAAAAGTAACAGTAAACGTACAAGCTGGAACGAATATACGTCGACAATAACATCAGATAGCGATATCAAAGACCAATCGATACATTGCATTCAAACGTATAATGGAAATGATCTAACGGACAAACCCGAAGATATTGCGAACATCATGTCCAACCATTTCGCAAAAATGAGCAGTTCTGAAAACTACGACCCTGAATTCCTCGAATCAAAAGCAGAAAGGGAAAAAAATGTTCCGTTTCAATCAGAAACTAAACAAGACTATAATGCTGTGTTCATCATGACAGAATTTCATGCCGCACTGAAAAAGACAACAAAATCTAGTCCCGACCCAGACGGAATAACCAATGAGATGCTAAGAAATCTTACTACTGAAATGGAAAGGGCCGTGCTCGACCTATTTAATAAAATATGGGCAGAACATAAATGCGAGTGATCCCAATACTAAAACCGGGAAAGGATAAATTGAAACCAACAAGCTACCGCCCGATAAATTTAACAAACTGCCTTGGTAAGTTTATGGAAAGAATAGTGAATAGTAGACTACAGTGGACGCTGGAAAAGAAGGGAATATTGGCTCCGTACCAAGCAGGTTTTAAAAAGAATAGATCCACAACCGACCATCTGGCAGTAATGGAAAATGCAATACAGGAAGCTTTAATGAGACGACAACACCTGGTAGCAGTGCTGTTCGATATTAAAGGAGCTTACGATATGACATGGAGACACGTTATCGTAAAAAAGCTACATGAAGAAGGAATAACTGGAACTTTACCATTATTTATCCAATCCTTCCTAATCAATAGAACGTTCCGCGTAAGAATTGGGGATAAACTGTCATGCAAAAATAGGGTAGATGACAAATTTTTTTAAACCACTTATAACTGTTCGTATACCTCTACTATAACTTTAAAATATGATATTTCAGCAAAATAAATCATATTATTGCAAATTTATGCAATTTAAATTGTAGATTTTTATTGTAGCGCCAAAACGCTGTTTTGTGTCATGGCGGTGGCGGTGTCTGTGACGTCACAGTCCTGACAATTATAAACACATAACCCCAGCGTAAATAGTTTAAAAGATTTCGTGATGAATCATAACTACTATAAGTGGTGCCCTACCATGGGGTACACCTTGTCGTGGTGGTAGGGCTCTCTAGTCACATTTTTCTATGGCACAGCTAAGTATACCAGGCGGGTAAATCTGGTTACAAGGATGCTGTATCATTCAAATGCTTCATGGAGTAGAGAAATCCAAAAGGGTTCTCGACGACTGCTCATTAAACGTAATATAGAAACCTATATTGACATGAGCAGCACATGTTTCACGTACATTAACTCCCGAGGCGTGCGGTAGACGACAATTTGGACAACTTCCGAATCCGATTCAGCCATTTGCCGATAGGGTTTCGAATAATCGGACTAGATGGGTAAGAAGGAAGCATGGGGAAACCAACTATTTTGTCACGCAATTTCTAACAGGGCATGGAGAAAATGGGGTGTATCTGAAAAGAATAAGAAAGATGGACAGTGATGCCTGCACAGACTGTGGTGCTGTGGATGATGCAGGACACGGAGTGTTAAAGTGCCCAAGGTGGGAAGCCGAGAGATACCGCGTCGCTATTAGAGTAGGAGAAGTAATAGAAAAGGGTAACATAATCGAAACAATGCTGGAAAGTGCAGAGGAATGGAGACCCCTCTGGAAGAATGCTTGAGCGATGCCCGGAGGCGGATATTTTGGAGATTAAGGGATAAGGGGTTTTAGTGGGTGTGAGCCCCACACTACCGTTGCGAACAGACGGTGTGTGGTAAAAAAAAGATCATGACTTGTTAAACGTGATAAAAGAGACTTGATGGTAGGGCAAAGAAAATAATTGTTTTCTTCGTCGACAACTAAGGAAACTGCATACAGCTTTGCGTGAACCGTATGTTGCGGGCAAATTTTGACTTAACTGTGAATAAGTTGCCATCACGCTTAAGAGTCTTCTGTTCGACTGCACCCAATGTAAGGTTCCATAAGAACGCCCGCTATAGGAACTGTTTTTCCAAAAAAAGGTGTTTTAAGAACTACTTTAAAATTTAGATCTTTATCTACAAAATGTTCGTAATGTAAAAAAGTTGCGCTTACGTAGACGTACAGAAAACTCTTAAAGTGGACATAGCTTACTAAATCATCTCCATATGATAGCTTCGATGACCTAAAAACAAAGCATCTTATATCACAGTTTTGATACGGTTCTGTGCAACGTCTCCCTGTCTACACTGATACGATACGGGGATACGATACGAGGATACGCAACAAATCTGGACCGGTCTTGTACACATTCTTCTAAATAACTCATTTCTTGTAATAAGCTTAACTTAAAAACCTACAAGACTTATATGGCAGTTTTCTGATGAGCAAAAATCTTTCTGTTTGATGCAAGAAATATTCCCAACATCATTACATCATTTTTTGGCAGATTTGATGCTATCAGCTTTCGTATACCCACTTTCCATTCCTATCTGGTTTTAAAAACTAAACTTTAGGATAATATGATCACCATAAAATGGAACAAGCACTAAATTAAAAAACGTGGACAAACTATATCAACGCACAGAGGATTAGGATAATGACGTCACGCGCTCTGATTGGCGTTTGATATCACGTGACAAATGTCGTTATTTTCTAATTTTATTTTTACTAAAATATAATAGTTTCTCTTGTACATTACCAAAGAAAGTTATTTTGCGATACCCTGGTACCTTACTCTATCTTATGAAACAAACATTTATTTATTCTTTTTCCACTGTCATGTAGCCTATT
>NW_022171414.1:0-445 GCF_008802855.1 Photinus pyralis | reverse complement strand
TATCCCACTATCCTGACGAATTCCGGTAGGAACTCGTCTGCTCCTGGTGCATCTTTTCTTGAACATTTTTACCCGCCTGATTACTTTCGGATGGATGCGTCTTCGCCTGATAGCCTTTTCTTCTTCTCGTCCTTGCTGCTTCTCTCCTTGCCCGTTTGCTACTTTGCTTCTCCTACTATTGGCCACCTCATTGTATCATCGCGGATTTACTGTTTTTCCCTTCTCCGTTCGATATGACTTCATGTGCTCATTTCGCCATCACTGATTCTCAGAATCTCTCTCAACGTCTTTTCGTTCATTTCCCTTGTAACGTTATGACGTGTCGTAAGATGTCGTTGGCGTTTAAACTATACTTGAAATATTGGTCTTGCTATCAGGAATTCGAAAACGCACTTGTCTTCGTACCTACGCTTGGTGCGGATAAAAATTTGCAATTTATTTAGTT
>NW_022171413.1:0-359 GCF_008802855.1 Photinus pyralis | reverse complement strand
TCTCAACGGAAGCAATTAATTTCTACCAACCATAGCCTTCCTCCTCGACGTCTTATCGGTATATTCCCTTATACCACAAGAACGGATTGTCGGAAGAGGGTACTCACAAAGGGCGAGGAATATATCCAATGGTGATGTCAAAACAAAAGCTATTTCGGTTAAAAAAAATGCGCTTTATCGGAAAAAGAGTTGTGCACAATTTATACTGGTTTGACTCTTTTTGGTTTGTACTTCATTTTAGTTCACGATTTGACATTTCTATGTTACAGTGGCATTTTCCAAAATGCTCTCACTTTCTCCATAACAATTTTGATTGAACTTAAAATTTTAAACTAAATAACGACCGCAGATGCAGCGCA
>NW_022171412.1:0-53225 GCF_008802855.1 Photinus pyralis | reverse complement strand
TAGTAAAAATAAAATTAAAAAATAACGACATTTGTCACGTGATATCAAACGCCAATCAGAGCGCGTGACGTCATTATCCTAATCCTCTGTGCGTTGATATAGTTTGTCCACGTTTTTTAATTTAGTGCTTGTTCCATTTTATGGTGATCATATTATCCTAAAGTTTAGTTTTTAAAACCAGATAGGAATGGAAAGTGGGTATACGAAAGCTGATAGCATCAAATCTGCCAAAAAATGATGTAATGATGTTGGGAATATTTCTTGCATCAAACAGAAAGATTTTTGCTCATCAGAAAACTGCCATATAAGTCTTGTAGGTTTTTAAGTTAAGCTTATTACAAGAAATGTAGTTATTTAGAAGAATGTGTACTTGTACAAGACCGGTCCAGATTTGTTGCGTATCCTCGTATCGTATCCCCGTATCGTATCAGTGTAGACAGGGAGACGTTGCACAGAACCGTATCAAAACTGTGATATAAGATGCTTTGTTTTTAGGTCATCGAAGCTATCATATGGAGATGATTTAGTAAGCTATGTCCACTTTAAGAGTTTTCTGTACGTCTACGTAAGCGCAACTTTTTTACATTACGAACATTTTGTAGATAAAGATCTAAATTTTAAAGTAGTTCTTAAAACACCTTTTTTTGGAAAAACAGTTCCTATAGCGGGCGTTCTTATGGAACCTTACATTGGGTGCAGTCGAACAGAAGACTCTTAAGCGTGATGGCAACTTATTCACAGTTAAGTCAAAATTTGCCCGCAACATACGGTTCACGCAAAGCTGTATGCAGTTTCCTTGGTGGTCGACGAAGAAAACAATTATTTTCTTTGCCCTACCATCAGTCTCCTTTATCACGTCATGTCACGTCACAAGTCATGATCCCCTTTTTTTACCGCACACCGTCGCCTTCACTCAAGCATTCTTCCAGAGGGGTCGCTATCCCCTATTCGGATATTCCCTTCTATTATCTACCTTCTTTTTCTCGAGTGCCTATTATTTTCTCAATTAACTGTGCTACTATTCTCCATTTCTCTTCACTTTTCAGCATTGTTTCGATTATGTTATCCTTTTCCATTACTTCTCCTACTCTAATGGCGACGGGGTATCTCTCGGCTTCCCACCTTGGGCACTTTACATCATCCACGGCACCACAGTCTGTGCAGGCATCACTCTCCCTCTTTCTTATTCCTTTCAGGTACACCCCATTTTCCCCATGTCTTGTTAGAAATTGCGTGACAAAATAGTTGGTTTCCCCATGCTTCCTTCCTACTCATCTACAAGTCATGATCTAGTCCGATTATTCGAAACTCTATCGGCAAATGGCTGAATCGGATTCGGAAGTTGTCCAAATTGTCGCCTACCGCACGCCTCAGGAGTTAACGTACG
Source organism: Photinus pyralis (assembly GCF_008802855.1). NCBI lineage: Eukaryota > Metazoa > Arthropoda > Insecta > Coleoptera > Lampyridae > Photinus > Photinus pyralis. The sequence continues at coordinate 51,838 of NW_022171412.1, read as the reverse complement.
TGAAACATGTGCTGCTCATGTCAATATAGTTTTCTATATTACGCTTAATGAGCAATCGTCGAAAACCCTTTTGGATTTCTTTACTCCATGAAGCATTTGAATGATACAGCATCCTTGGAACCAGATTTACCCGCCTGGTATACTTAGCTGTGCCACAGAAAAATGTGACTACTGAGCCTTACCACCACGACAAGGTGTACCCCATGGTAGGGCACCACTTATAGTAATTATAATTCATCACGAAATCTTTTAAACTATTTACGCTGGGGTTATGTGTTTATAATTGTCAGGACTGTGACGTCACAGACACCGCCATGACACAAAACAGCGTTTTGGCGCTAGAATAAAAATCTACAATTTAAATTGCATAAATTGGCAATAATATGATTTATTTTGCTGAAATATCATATTTTAAAGTTATAGTAGAGGTATACGAACAGTTATAAGTGGTTTTAAAAAATTTGTCATCTACCCTATTGTCTACGGTAAAAAGAAATAATAAATATTAAGCCTTTACAGTGGCTTGTGTGTGTCATAGAGCGTATCCTCGGAGATTTATTTTGTGTATTGTAAATAATTGTATTGTTTTCTCTTGTTCGTTCAGAAATTCCATAAGGATTTGCAACTTTGCGGTCGATGTGCAGGTATTTGAATATCGTATTTATTTCTTAGATTACGATCATCTAAATCTTTACCAAAAAGTATTTTGGATTGCAAGTACCTATGGTGTCAAATTTTATAATTTTATGAATTAAACGTACATAGTGTATATCGTTTATTTGAAGGATTCAACTGCTTGAGATGGAATGTATGTGTTTTGAACTGTTGGGAATTTTTTTAACACGGACCTTATACATCACACACAAATATGGACAACAAGTTCTCGTTTGAGAGAAGGTAAAAGAATAGTTTTGTATTTATAAAGACAGCGAAATGGAGCATACACGGATTGTACCACTTTGCTTGTGAAGGTAAGATTTTGGTCCCAATTTTTTGTTAACATTTTCAAATTGACTACGTTCTCATCAATATATACATCGGTTAGTGAAGAGCTAATCCCATAAGCAAATGTTTCGTTTTGGAGAGTTACGGCGATGGCGAGTTGTCCATTGGCGAGATGTCGCGTTGGTGAGTTGGTTCGTTTGACGAGTAATTCGGTGGCGAGTTGTCACGTACCGCCTCCTAATGAACTAAAAACATTACGGGAAACTAGGAAGAAGTTGTATTTCTATTACAGTTTTAGGTTAGGTAGTCTTATTTATACAGCGAGTTGTGTGAGTATGCAGGTTTCCCACTCAGAAAGTAAACTGAACGCTCGTTAGTATTCTGGATGCATCTGTAATTGTTCCGGAGTCCTTTGTGCTTTTTCGCAACCTCTCTTAGAACCCCTAGCTGAGTTCTCGAAATAGGAACTTCACTGGTTGCTAAAATCCACGTTACAGATTCTGTGTACGGTGGTGTAGTGAGCGATCCATTGTATGTAAAATATGAACATCGATCAGGAAGTATCTGCGCTAGTGCAAAGGGAGTTACTTTATGTTGCTGTTCATGTTTCAAGGCAATTGCCGCATCTAGTAAGCCTTGTAGAGAAGGATTTGCAGTTGGAGTTATCTGAAAACTCAATCACTTAACGAAGATAAGTAAATTTACCTACCATAAAGAAGTAAGCGATGACAACGAACTTATCAATATCTTCTCTGAGATTCTGTGAATGTACAATGTGCATCTCCATGGGATAGGTGAATCCATCTATTATGTGTTCGCTGCCGACCCCATCGTGTTCTCCCCAGTGAAAATGGAGCTGTTCAAATTTATATGGCACATTTAGCATCCCAGAAGATATCTGAAGAGGTTCCTTGTGATTGACCGTCAATGTTACTGAAATACGTGTTTATGTTACCAAACTCTTTTTATTAGAAATAAAATTTTTTCTACTAAATAAACGAGTGACCTCCAATTAGAAAAATTAATATCATAGTAGGAACCTCATAAACCAGTGCATTTATCTTTCCACATTAACATTGACCTTTGTAAATTATGTATTATAAATTTTAGAGAATGTCTCCTACAATAAACACTCATTTTGGCAAACATTTACATGTCCATAACTTGGTGACATTGACCACTTCCTAGTCTGATCGTCATAATTTGTTAGATTATATCTTAAAAAAATTATCGTAAGGAGCGGCGGCGCTAGGAATTTCAATAAATGGTACCAAATCTTAGAACAAAATAAAACACTGTACTATTTAGAGATAATTTCTGAACAATGCAATGATGCTGTTTGTTAATAATAATTAGTAATATTCTATATATCCATAAAATTAATTTAAAATTCCCAACTACTAAACAACGATTTAATTGATTTAATCACTTTTTATAACTTCCATAAATTCTTTACCGTTTTGGTACAGGCGCGAGGCGCATCGTTATTTTCGGATAGTTGAGAGTGAATATTTAGAACACTCACGTACGCCAATTTGTAGTTTAAAGGAAAAGTTATTTACAATGGAAGGGCTGCGCACATTTTTTCATCCCTTATAGTAGGTAGACCATGGTCAAGAGGTTTAACTAGGGGTTTAACTGTTTAAATGTTGGTTTTCATCGTTAATAAGTACTGATATAAGAACTTCATGATACCAGTGGTGCATGTAGTAAAACATTTAATATATTGCAATGTGGAAGGTAATTTTTTGTAGGTATTCGATTTTTTATGTAGGGCAATCAAAAAATGTTTCCAAAAATACAAAATGCAAATGATTAAAAAAGCTCACGTTAATTCTTTCTCTGTTAAAAGAAGGTGCAGTAGTTTATGCAGTAATAACTGGGTACTTACATGAAAGTCCAGTGTTGTTTAAAAACATTTTTTGGGGTTTTAACGCATATCCATAACTCCAATTTAATGGGGGTGCGAACACTGACGTTGCAGCTTTGGTCCATATCTTGATGGGTGATTGCCTCCTGCCATTGTGAGGCACTAAAAAACACTTAATGGCGCATTTATTCCATAATTCCACTTACCGCAATTGTCGCTACTAGCTGTTGTAATAATAATAAGTAATGAAAAGAGAAGTCCAGTACGCAGCGTGTTAAACATTTTGAACTGAACGTGATAACAAATTAAAAATCAAGAGAGTATTAAGTACAATTTATAATTAGTAGAATTAACATAACGCGTTTACACAAAAATTTCTGTAAAAGAATCGATTAAAAACACTTGAAGGCGACGTTTATTATATATAATCGATGTCCTCAATTAACATTTTTTCCTTATCGTTTAAAATATTATTAGCTCATTATATATGCACGTAATCGGTAGTTAATACTAAGTTATAGAGAATGTTTGCGATACATACATACTCGTAACATCAGTTACTCCTTTTTGTGAGACTCTTACAGCGACATACTCAGCAATGTACCTATGTATAACAATTTCAAAAGTCTTTGAACAGAACGCGTCAGTTCATAGTCAAGAGCCGTCCTAAAGCAAAATAAAATCGGAAACTACAGTTAGTTCTGTGTTTATGCAATCTCTTGATAACAGTGAAATACGGACGATGTTCCATAGAATGTCTATCGACTCCCGTACTCCCTTTCTGTATTAAAACTTGGAAATTATATAACCGTTAAACCAAATGGCTATTGCGCAGGACTGAACAGTTTCATGTTTAAGGACACGCGTTACGATATGGATTCACACAGTCATATTGCAGTTTTTACCAGGGAATAAGTAGGTATAATTATCAAAATATTATTATATAACTTATCTAACAGTTAATTTCCATGAAAATGTATCGATGTAGGGGTGTATCATACAAATTTAACTGAGACGCGGGACACCGGACTTTCCATTCTCAGGTTAGATAATTTGAAATCGCAAACCTTTAAACTTTAGCTGGCTCTTGGTAACTGGAATCGCTTTCCATGCACCTGTTTCCTGATTATAGATAAAATGAAAAAGTGATTAGGGCTCAGCTTGGGAGAATAAGGATGGCTGATCAAGTATTACCACTTTGGGAGCGTCTAAAAGATCAGATATGCTATACGAGCAGTGTATTAGCTCTCCCGATTTACTTTCATGGATCATTGATTTTCAAGAGGAGTAGTGTCTAGGTTTAACAAGAAAGCCTATCGGCATTTTCGTTGGTTTCGCTTCATCTTGAATCCAATTAGCCCCTGTATTAAATTGTCGCTGATTTGGCCTGCAACGGAGACCACCAAACCATTTTAAATTTTTCGAATTTTAGATATATGTGTAAAATATCTTATGTGCCGCTTCATACGCATAGTAGGCGTGAGTCAGTTTACTAGCGAGAAACATGCACGTTTAGAATGCGTGGGTTTTGAGCAAATATGTCAGTGAACCGTCCAGTTTCGTTGGTTCCGTCTGGATAGAGCCAAGACAACGTAAATAAATAAAACTGAGAGCGTACGATTGGTAAAAGTGAAATCCTGAGGCTCTAGCTAGACTAACAACTTCAGGTTCTGGTCTAGAGATATTATCTCTCCTTGTCTTCCAATGGAAGCCATGTGTCGGTTGGGCACAGTGGTTTCACGTCCATCTCGAAGGCGAACAAATGAGTAATTAGCGTTTGATTCCAACAAGTCTACCTCTTCAACGAAAAGCTGGTATTTACTGCTTCGGTCACAGCGACGCAATAGTACCGACTTGTCCTACATCTGTCCGCCATATAGATAGGTATAGAAGTCTCCATTAGGAGATCGTCTATTGTCTATTTCATGTGGCGTGCAGTTAATCGTTATACCTACATAAATGAGAACGAATTGTAAATTATGAGTCTTCAGAGCTAGTTTAATTGTTTTCTATCGGACATAAATGATCCACCTCGATCGGAATGTACATAGCCCGACATAAGATAAGATAAGATAAGATATTTATTCGAGGAGTATGTTGAAAGATTAATGTTAGAACATTAATAAAACGTCTTGAGCTTCAAAATAATAGAAAAATAAAGAAGTTCATAAATGTCATTCAATATTCATCATATATTTTTTTTAACATCAACACACTTTATATTTTATAAAATATTTTATGATCGTACTTCAACACCTCCCCTCGATTAAAAATATTTATAAATTCATATAAAGAATACTACATCAAAACTTACTTCTAAGTTCAAAATAGGGAATACACAGTTTTAAATATAAAATACAAATTACCTCCCCTTATTTCATATTTAAAAAATCTTGATTCTTAGAGTAGACCTATAGCCTTAGCAAACATTTCTGTTTTGGGCCCCGACAGGGATTTCGTGAAGAGGTCAGCAAGGTTTTCTGATGAAGGTATATATTCTACTTTTATCATTCTGTTATTAATACATTCTCTCACAAAATTGTATTTAACAACAAAATGCTTACTTCTCTCCATTATATTTTCATTTTCTGCAATTGCAATCGAACCTTGATTATCACAATAAACAATTTCTCTTCCATAAATTAAATCTTCTTCACTTAATTCACGTAACAAAGTTTGTAGCCACAGAAATTCACACATTGACTCATAAAGGGCGATATACTCTGCATGAGTTGATGAACTGGCTACGCATTTCTGTTTTCGGCTTTTCCAAATAACATTATCGAGTTCTAATCCATCAGGTACTTCCATCAATACTTCCTCATCCAAACTGCTATTGAGGTACGCTCCGACTACATCTACATGATCCAACCTCCATCCATGATGTACAGCTAGATAGGTCAGAAGTCTGATTGATTTCTTCTCCACTACAGGACTCATAGTTTCAAAATAGTTTACTCCGTGAGTTTGACGAAAACCTTGTGCAACAAGTCGGGCTTTATACTTCTTAATGTTTCCATCTCCGTTTTTGATTGAGAACACCCACTTGCATCCTGTTACCCTTGCACATGGTTGTCGTTTTATAATTTTCCAGGTTTCTTGCAAATTTAAATTCCGAAATTCTTTATTAATGGCATCCTCCCATGCAAGTGCGTTTGAGCTATTCACAGCTTCCTCATAACTGGACGGAATCTTCTCTTCATGATTGTAGAGTTGAGCAGACATACAACATGGCAATTTACATAATTTTCTTGTTACTGGTGCTCTACTAGATTTTCTTAATTGTACAGGTCCTTCGTCAGTATTATCGATTTCAGTTTGCTCTTCTCCTTGGCTATGAATCATTTCTTCTATTACAGCTTCTTGATTTTGAATTTCCAGCTCTCCATCTAACACGTCTTGATTTTGAGCAACCATTTCTCCTTCGGGTACAATTTCAATAGAATAATTTTTATCTGTAGAGATTTCAGAAAACAATCCTTCGTTTTCGTTTAACTCGCTTAGGAAATTGCAGTCAAAATTGTTAATCTTAAATGTCTGAGTTTGGTTTCGACATTCACTTGGTACTTTCAATACAGGTTGTTTAAATGGAAAAATCTCTTCCTGAAAAATTACATCTCTCCTGATGATTACCTTTCTTCGCTTCAAACTCCATAATCTATAACCGTCCTTCGTATTTTCGGCGAATCCAATAAGCACACGTTTCAGCTTTTGATTCAAATTTCGTTGATTTAGATTTCATTGCCCATGCTTGGCAACCAAAAATCTTAATTAAATTTGCTGTCTCTAACTTTAATTTCTTATTGTGCCAGATTTAGTAAGGTATTTTAAAGTCAATTGCAGTTGAGGGGCACCGATTTCTGATAAAAACTGATGTCATAATTGCTTCTGCCCAAAAATTCATGGGTACACCGGATTCTAACATCATGCATCTTGCCATTTCTATCAGAACGCGGTTCTGCCGTTCTGCCAGACCATTTTGCTGCGGACAACCTGGTGCACTTCTCCTATCTTTTATTCCATTTTCATGCAAATACTTCTCGAAAACATTTGATATGTACTCGCCACCATTGTCCCTTTGCAGGGTCAGTAACTTTTTCTGTTGATTTTCCGCTTCCTTATGAAATCTAACAAATTCAAGAAATGCCTCATCCTTCGTCTTCAAACATTTGGCAACGATATAATGAGAGTAATCGTCAATAAGAGTCATAATAAATAATGATCCGCCAATAGATTGTGGTGAAATTTTACCCATTAGGTCGCTGTGGATGATCTGCAATACTGCTGTTGTTTTCTCACTTCTTTTCTTAGGGAAACTAAAACGACTGAATTTTCCTTGAATGCAAACTTCACATTTCTCGTCATCTTTATTTGGTTCTTCTTTTAAATTTTTGAGGAAAGGAATTCTCAACAAATCCCTTTTATTCACATGTCCAAATCTTCGATGCCATAGCTGCATGTTATAGACTGCTCTACATGCTAATCCATTCTTCTGTTCAATGTTAAAATTTTTACTTCTTATATCCGCAGTATTTACAACGTATACCCGATCATCCTTCTTTACTCTAAAGATCAGCTCATCATTGTCCAAAACTACTCCTCTTTCACCAGTGAACATGACGTCCAAACCTTTATCTGTCAACTTTGAAACAGACATCAAAGCACATTCAAGGTCTGGAACGAAAAGTGTCTCAGACAACGTGATCCTGAATCCTCCGTCTTCTTCAGGTGTACGAATCATGACGATGCCTTTGCCTTCTATCTGAGCTTCGTCCCCATTTCCCATCTTGATGATGCCACAGTAATCTTCATCCAGTTCGACAAATTCTTCTTTCAATGGTGTCATGTGATCTGATGAACAAGAGTCTAAATACCAACATTTCCGCTTCATATTGCCTTTAACTCCTACTGAACAATACGCTTTGGCTTTGTGGACTGAATCGACAATTTCACTTATAGCACTACTTGCCATACCTTCCATTTTGTGTCGTTGTTGTCTCAAGAACTCCTTCAACTCTGGACAGTCACAAGATTTGTGTCCTAAATTTCCACAGGTGTAGCACTTGTAGACTCTATCTTCATTTCTACTTTCTCCTTTAACTCGTTGAGTACTGTTTCCATGATAGACTCTATTGTCATTTCTATTTTCTCCTTTAGCTCGGTGAGTATTGTTTCCATAGTTTTTCGATTTCATACTTTGGTTTGCTTTTGAGTTCTGCACTGCTTTCATAGCTTTGACTTCGTCTGTTTTTGTCGACAGTCCGTCTAATCTGATTTGACGTTTCTCTTCCACCAACAATTTACTTATGATGTCATCACGACTTAAACTTTCTTGATGTTCCAGTGTTCTAATGAAGATTTCATATTTGTCCCTTGGAAGACCCCTCAGAATAAACAATGAGAGAGCATGTTCATCAAAAGTTATACCGCAACGTAATATTTTTCGGTTGAGATCAAGAATTTTTGAAATGTACTCGGTCATTGAAGTATCTCCTTTCTTTATGGTAGTTAAATCTTCCAGAAATTCAAGTTGATGCATCACACTAAAATCTTGGTGTAAACTAGATAGGGTTATCCACGCTTTTTCTGCCGTTTTATGTCCTCCTATATAGTCAATATATTTATCACTTACCGAAAGTAAAATAAGTGACAACGCTCTGGAGTTCTTCTTCTTCTCCCCTGCGTTGAAGCCTTCTATCAAATCTTCACCGCCAAAACCAGGATCAACTGCATCCCAGCATTCTCGCTGCTCCATGATCGCCCTGGCCTTAATATGCCATGCGAAATAGTTGTCGTCTGTGAGTTTGAGTCCTCGATCAAGACCATCATTGTAATTGTTCATCGTCATTATTACTCCTTCTAAATGTGATGAGACAGCTACACTCCTCCTTGATGTCTGGATACGTAAACTCTGCTAACTACCGATCGAAAAAATGTACCTGCACGACGTCTTTAATCCAGTTACAGTAACACACACGTGATTCTATGTAACACTTTTCCGGATTTAATTTTTGAAACACTAACGCGTAAGTCTCATAATCTGTTGAAAGATTAATGTTAGAACATTAATAAAACGTCTTGAGCTTCAAAATAATAGAAAAATAAAGAAGTTCATAAATGTCATTCAATATTCATCATATATTTTTTTTAACATCAACACACTTTATATTTTATAAAATATTTTATGATCGTACTTCAACAGAGTAGAAATAAATACATGCAATACAATACAATCGTATGTAAATATGACTCACGTCTAAAGAAACAAACACAAAGAACAAAGTAAGAACAAAAACCGTAACAATTTACTATAGACTTACTGTGAATATGAGCGACAGTATTGATAGTACTCCTTTACGTTGTAGGGGGTTATACCTATTGGTAAGTTTTTAACTCTTTGTTTAAAAACTGGGAAGCTAAGATTTTTTATTTGGGAAGGCAAAGAATTAAATAATTTGCTACTCGAGTAGAACACGCCTCGTTCATAAAGAGTTAAATTGTGGTGCGTTAGCAGCAGCAAGCTTTTATGACGAGTGTTATGTTCGTGGTCACGGACACCACCACGACTCATACTAAACAACATGGAAAGTGAATTTAGATGAGTGGGTACATCAGACCATGGAAAAGCAAACGGGAACATTAATCAATGACTGTAAGTATGAATTTATTCTTGGTATACTACTCGGAACAGAACCTTTAATATCGATACTCGATTTGATTCGTTTAAAAGGCGAAGTTGCTCTCAATTTGCCCTGTTGTTTGCCATTGTTTAGGTATGTATCTGGAAACGATACAGCCCGTATATATTCTCACTAGGTGGATGACAATAACATTCAGTCCAGTTCCCATTGCAGGAGGGCTGGTATTATGCCGTCCAATCCTGGTGATTTGCATGCTGAGAACCATTTAACCGTTCATGTCAACCTCGCCACATCCACTATCTGACTGTCAACCGCCCAGTCATTCACCGTGGGAATGAATGGTGCTACCTCTGGCGAGTTGGGATATGGCACAGTGGTTACTCCGGGAAAGTGAGCGTATCTCAGTACCTCGGCTGTCTCTAACAAGTTGTCCGTGTAGGAACCACCCTCTCGTCTGAGGCTATAGCTGGGTTATAATATAAACTTTTCGTTATAAATTGTATTTAGGCGGGATGCAGAGGAGGTGTATTCTATAGAGCTGCAAAAACTCTTCCATGCCTCTCTCTGACGCCTCCTAATATCCTTCTTATATAGCCTTAGGTTTACCTTATAGGTTTCCCAATCGGGTGTAGCTTTGCTATTCTTTGCCTTGTTGAAGAGTTTAACCAATAAACTGATTTTTCTGCTTTTAGAGCGACCTGCACCACCAGGGATAGTTATAAGGCGGATGATACCAGAATGAGATCAATCCCAATCTGGTTTCGGGTAGTTACGAACTTGTAAGAGATTCAAGTAATAACATCCCTGGGGTTAACTTGGTTCCGGGATCCAGATGGCAGCCTTGCGGAGTCTAGGAAGGCGGTCTTCCTGCACTACCTTTAGGTGTCCCACAACTGTGGGAGGTTGCAAACTACCTCCTTCACCCACTCAAGGGAAAAAGTAATAAAATGCTACTAAGCAATACGGGAATACAATGTAATATTGAAAACAGCGACACCCCTAGAAATAATTAGTACAGTAATTCATATAAAAGAGATTGTAATTTAGGTTAGTCAAGTGCACCCAAGGTTATCGAAGCGAGCAAGAATGTTGTAATTGAGATACGCGTATTACGTGTGAAATAAAGGGTAAGTATTGAATGGGAAGTACAATTAGTTTCGTGAGAGGCTATGAGCACCACAACACGCTGTAGGAATTTTTGTTATATTTGGATAATTTGTTATTTTTTTATCATAATAAGTATGTTAAATATAAAAAACGGACCCTAAATATTACGGTAATGCGGTTGAATTTCAATTAGAGAAAAAGCATAATATTTTCTGTGTGTTTCAATAGGACTAAACTGGATGAAGTGATTTGTTTGAAAATGTTTTCAGTTATTGAAGTTTCCTCCATTTAAGTACTACATTTGGAAAGTAAAAATCTAAAAATTTAACACTGCTATGTCAAAATCATTATAAAAGAAATATAACCATTAGCTGTGAACTTTAAGCATTGTTTTTAACAATGCAGCCGAATCCATACATTCTTATGAATTTTCTATAAATCGTAAATTTTTGTAAAAATTTTATTTTGCATTTATTTTTGATTGGGCCGGGTTTCAGCCAAGGCTGCTCTACCAATCCAACCCACTATTTACAAATATGCATGCCCGAATCCGGATTCGAACCAGGGACCCTTAGCACCACAGTTCAGCTTTAACTAATTTTTTCATCTGTGGCAGAGATGGGAATTACCTTAGACCAGTTTCGAGCATTTTGCCGGCTAGTCCGAATTAGGTTTTCATGCAGTTTTCCTAATTCATAAGGTAAATACCGGAGTAGTATAGAACAACTTAAAAGACCTCCTGCAGAGGCACATGTGAAAGCATTGTGCGGGTCACTCTATAATTGGGCGCAAGCCTGTTGAGGGCCCAAAACAAGAGAGAGTGAGAGAGAATATAAGGTAACGTTATTTTAAAATTGTTCAAAATTTCAAAGCATTTAAACTAAATTCTGTAGCTACTTTCACACTTCCAGCTGTCAAATAGCCCTAGAACGTTACAACACTCAACAATGTGAAGCAATTGCACAAATATATTACCAAGCTAGATCGTTCTGTTCGCCCAACCTTCTATTTATTGGGTGAAGTTTACGATGTGCGTACGTAATCTTCCAAATGTAATGAAATAAATATTGCTATGTAAGCTGAGGAGTGTGCCCTTTAGGTTGAAATAATGCCGACAATAAGGGTGTCTTCCAGGAATGCTAAGGAATGGGCAAAAATAGCACGATTTTCGTGTAAAGATATGGGAATGACGAGCGACACACCCTTTATTTAATTTTTTTAAGGTAATTAGAAAATCTGGGGGAATTTATTACAAAGAGAGGCATATAATTGTTGAATTTAATTTTAGTCATAGTTGCGCTAGAAAGATTGTTCGAGAATTTAGTAGGTGGTAATTGTTCTGTTTCGTAGGTCGTAGAAAGTAAGCAACACGTGGATTATTTATCCACGTGTTGCTTACGTACGTATTGCGTTTTTGCGAAAATCAATTAACAAGTACTGATAAGCGGTACATTATCAAAGTGAAACTAAATTTAAATTAAAACCCGTTTCAGATGTGCGTGCAGTAAAGGACGCGCCTGCGGCTATATTCCAGTAGCGCACCATTTCAGCATACTTTAGGGTTTCAGATAGGATCTAATATTCTGTGTTTCATTTGAATTACGATATGGATTTCCGAAATTTCAACTTTTGGTGAAGTCAGTGTAGAGATTTTTCAGCGTTTCGGAACACGGCTGGACTTTGAGAGCTAGATTTTCCTTAGTCACTAAAATTAATATTTTTAGAAAAATGAGGGGTTTGCTACAAGGGTTAATTTGTGCAGATTTGAGCAAGATAGGTAAGCGGTATTTGTTTGGTGTAATGATTTCATGCGATTGTACACAGCAATATTTACAGAATTTGGTAATACCTTTATTCGCTTTTGCAGTAGGTATGCCATTGGAGTCATTGCACTTAGGTATGCATTCATTCGAATACATTTGTGAGCATTTTGGTTTATTCCAAAACGGAGCCCTACTTCAGAAACCAGTCCCCTGAATATATCTCTATATACATTATAACTGGAATAATTAGATGATTACATGTTTATTTAAATAATCTACTTTTAATTATAATTATTAATCTTTAATTAATTCTATATCATAGCTGCATAATGTCAGGAAATTCCTTCACTAAATGGTCCTCCTTTTTTAAGGTGGCGTTTATATTGAAAAAGTGGAAATTTGTTTCCACACTAACTTCTTTCTGGGTATAAATTTTTGGTTGAAATAACATTCATTCAAATATATAATGTTCCGACATTTGCATGAAACAAAAATTATTTAGCCAATTCCTCTACTTTCGTCGTTATTTAAGAAAGAAGTTCTTAAAAAACTCGCATATAAAATATATATCTTTCATTTTTATCACACACTGATAATAATTTGTTATCAAATTTAACTTCATTCACAAGCTTAAACCCTTAGCAACCATCGGTCGTTAACAGAAGTTTATTTTTTTACCTAAGTTATTGAGGAAATCGCAAGGCAACTTTTGCACTTTTTGTAAACGCCCCCTTAAATCAACGTATTGCTTAATATTACCTATCTCTTGGATGTTCAAAAAAATAATTTGTAATGTCAGCGAGAGATGTATCAGTATCAATTATTTTTAGTATTTGCATAAAACCTATACCTTACCTACCAAATATGTGAAAATTATACCGGGTGCTTATTGAAATTCATATCAATGTTATGATAGCCTTCGTTACAACCTTTTTGCGCTGCTTTATTAATCCCTGTGGTAACATTAATTTTATTTCCAATTCGGACATCTATCCAAAGTAGTTCCCACAAATAATTTCTTAATGTATTATAGGGAGATCTCTATTTATTAAGAGAGGCATCGACGAGCTTTAGGTATATAACGGGCGATCAAAAATGGCATTTTTAATCGCATTGTATTATTGATACGGACAGACGGAAAAAACGCGCTACAATATAGATAATAAAAGAATTTGAGACAACACAATTTTACATAACCGGTGTCCAAAAGCCATGCTGTGAGAAGTATTTTAGTTTTATACATTCACCATTTAATGGGCTAAAAAGCATGTTCTCTTAAATTTTGCCGAATCGATCGCCACATTAGATAAAAAATTATCCCAAAAATTATTTTCTATGATTCAGATGCTTTTCATTTCAATTCAGGGCTTATTGCAATAGGTTAAAATGCGAGTAATGAATACTCAATCCTATTGGAGGTCCAAAAAGGGAACAACCGAACAAGCACCGTATACTTTGATTATTTTTCAACGACCTGACACAAAACAAACATACCCATATTTTTCAGGGTGAATTGGGCTGCACCTCCAAAAACCAGGAAAATACTACCTAAAGACAAAGTGATCTTACTGTTGCCATAATAAGCGTCTGAAAGAGTCCAAACACAACACAAGAGGACGTGGACGTATATTCTTTTCAATGTAGAAGAAATATACCGCAGTACAAATCGCCAGCCGGCTTTTTCCGATTTACTAACAGCAAAACACCCATATTCCTTTCCTTTTTTCATTATAATAATAAGTAGTAGAGACAACAAACGACTGAATAAATTGCTACCTACCAATCTCCCTTTACTACATTCATAGATCGTTATATGATTAGAATAAAGAAGTTAACGTTTAGCAAACATAAACTCTACAAACATCACATGACCTTAAACTTCCATCTACCTCTTGAATGATAATAACGAACAAATGCATATACCTACCTGCAGTTTTTGCCTTACCCTTACGAGTGGGTGAAACAATTATTATACACAATATGTTCAAAGAATATTGTCACATTCTCGTAACGTAATTATATAATTTTACTACAGGCAATAGAATCAAAAATACCCCCTTACAGAACACTATAAAGGAAATTCCTTATGTATCATTTACCTTCCCTTAGCAAGAAGAGAGCGAGGGTGTAGGTGTAGGTATGTGATCATGTGTAACATTATTATCTGATCAATTTTGTGGCGGGTGGTTTTCTACAGTGATTGGAGAGCACTGTGGGGATTCACGCTCCGCCTAGGATCATCTCTGCGCGAGGGCGCAAGCGCTTAATTTAGGGGATGCAGGTACGCCTTCAATAATTTGATTTTTCTAGACTCATATCGTTTCTTATTAGGTTGTTGCGGCATTATTAATCTTCTGTTGTTTGTGTTTCTCAGATTTATTCTCGCATGTTGTCTGCGAATTACTCGCAACGAAAACTGGATTAGGCAAAACATGAAAGATCATTCTACTAAAATAGACAGGGAGGTAATTAGTAAGTAAGTTGGTACGTAACACTTTCTTTAGCAAAATTCTACACATTAATCCTTTTCAACCCTTTTAACCATCATTCGACGTAGTGTGAAATCCAGAAGAGACGTTGCAACTATGAAATAGTAGATACAGAGCATTTAAAATGATTACCCACTGAAGCTCAACTTCTCGTATTTGTACTCAACTTACACAATGTCCACCCGCAACTCTACTTTTCCTTTGTTTCATAAAATACTTTAACTGTTTACTATAATGGTCGCTAATTTTGATATTTAGGTAATGGATATTGAGCATTGAATATGGATTTAAATTTCCACGTAATAAGTATTTATCTAAAAAAAATGTGTACAAGATTCAGTTATCCATTTATCTATCAATGTACAGTCATTTTTGATTATACCCGATACCACAGAGGAATTCCTCTATGCCGATACATAACACAACTCAGTGCAACGGATTATAAATTTAACCTCTTTCATATGGGATGAAACTGATTTTAATTTACCTAATTTACTTAATAGAACAGATGAAAAGTCATACGAATTTTTAAACATGATGAGCTTTTATAATCTTGCACAATGTAATAATATAATCAACCATTAAGATGTAATTCTTGAGTTTGTTCTAACAAATGTAAATATTACAGTAAAAGTATCATACAGTCTTCTTGTATTTGACATCCCGATGATCTTTGTATTGTATCATTATTGGTACTACTTGATCTACAACAGCATACACATCCTTTGAATATTTCATCGCAAAGTTAATTTTAAGGGACCTGTTCAATTAAAGTTTAATTGTAATTACCGAATAGGTATATTTCTTTGTTAGGCAAAAGATATAATTTATTGCCAAAAACAATGCGGTGCATATAAAGAAAGTTTGGCAATATACCTACTGCTGGTACTAAAAATGAACGAAATTGAGTCCGTTGCACATTAGCGCTGATTTGGCATTTGTTCAATTACACCAAGATCGATAAAAACAAATGTGTTATACAGCTTACAGCTACAGCAAGCGGTCGTAGGTGAGTTTCGGAAGAAGTCATATCTGTATGAGTTGACGACAGACGTAACAATTTAACGTTTAGCTGTTTACCTACTAATAAAGTAAGAAGCTCGGTAAGAAAGTTATTTCGAATTACGAGATGAAAAACGAAGTTTCGTCTACACTATTACGTTTTGCTCGAGGACATCATCGCCAAGTAAAGATTTGATTTAACTCCAATTTCGAAATAAACCACGCCTCAGTTCTTGCGACAGCATTCATTTGTGTACAGAGCTGGTACTACCTTAGTGTAATAATACACTATGGTACTACGTACTACGTCTGAGTTCGATCAACCATATCAGACTACTAAGAGAAAAATCAGCCGCCAAATCGCAGGAGAAGATCTCTTTTTACAGAGGGGGCTGATCCTAAAGGGCACAAAGGCATGTGCCCATTTAATCGTCAAGATAAAAGTCGGAAATAAATTAGCATCTGACATACATTTACATTTTATAAGGGATGGTATCACACTTTCCTTCCGTCCTTTCGCAGGCAAGTTAGCCGTACGTAAAGGTTCAAACTATCTTCCCAGGCATAGTCTGTCGTTGCTCCAAATGCGAATGTAATTTTCTTTATTTGCTGACTTCGGTTATCTCCGTATACGTGCTTTAAGGTTGATTTGGGGCGCCGAACTGGTGTGCCCCAGTTTAACATTTGTGCGTAGCGTTGAACTCTTTCTCTTAGTTTCCGCGCGTATTCATGAACGTAACTTTGCATCTGAATCAGACGCAGCGCTTGCAACACAATATGAAAAGTTCACAGGTGCTTAAAGGGGATTAAAAAAAACTAACCAAACGAATTGTTAGACGTAATGTAAATTTATTACCAGGAAATATCAATAGAACACCCTCATTAAGTTATCAATGACCTTCTTTTTGTCGGCAGCCTGTATGCAGATGTTATACATTGATATTTATGTAGAAGTAAACATAGCTGGATTTCCTATAGGAACTTCCTATGTCTACTTTTACATGATAAAAGTCTACTGAAAGACGCCTAATTTTATGCAACTAAAATAACTTCTTGAAACAAAAAGATCTGGCTGTCATATTAATTATTAAATTGAATATTGTTGCTTTAGCTTCACAGAAAATAAATCTCTTAAGCTCCTTTAACTGTTATCGGCACTATACCAATTGGAAATATTCACTTTTTCTTTAGTTGAATACATAGCACACGAACCGTAATTAGAATAGGGAAGTCGAAGCGATAATAGTCAAATTAATTAATATGACAGGGAGATCCTCATTTGTTGTAGGTAGTTACTTTGGTTGCATAAAATTAGGCGTCTTTCAGGAGACTTTTTATCATGTAAAAGTAGACAGGAAATTCCTATAGGAAATCTCTATGTCTACTTCTACATGAATATTACTGTATAATCCATCAGTTATGTTATATATTCTCAATATTAACACAGATTTTAGTGTTTAACTCTGTGATATTAATTAAGCATGATAAAAACTTCGGTATATACGTATATACATGTACACCGATATTTTACCATACCTAGGTATTGTTGTATTGATATTTAATCTTAAGTTCTTTGCATTAAAACTAAAACGAAAACAATGACCGAACTTCTGAAGCAATCGCCATTCTAAATATTAACCGGTCACTAAGCTGCGGATAGTTTTTTTAACTTTGACATTTGTTCTCCCTGTTTAGCGCATTTTCTAATTCATGTTGGAACGCGCTATTATGGCCAATTACTCCGTCCGTCCGGCCGACGTCTTAACTACTCCTACAGTTTTCAGGATGTTTCTGTCCTTCTTTTTGCATTCCGTAGCTCATAACTCTGGCACCTCACCCAAGGAAAATCTATACGATTAATGTGCGCATGCGCAGTCTGTGCAATGTCAACTTGCTTATTTATGGAGATATTTCTTTAAAATTTTAACTACAGATTCTTGTTGTAAAAGCAAACATCGCAATTTTAGACATCAGGCGTGTGCATGCGCAGACTGCTATTTATAAGAGTATTTATGTCTTATTTTCTTTTGTACAAATAAATAGTCCGTTATATGGCCTTTGTCGAAGTACTGATCAATTCATAGAAAATGCGCTAAACTATTATTCGCCTTAAGGCGAAAACGTTTTTTTTTTCATTTTTGAAAATAATGCTTAGCATAATTTATTGTTAAAGGTTTTACACAGCAAAAGAGAGTCTTTCGAATAATTTAATGAAAATCCTGCGTTGTTATTTGAAAAAAAAATTTTGTATGACGTAACGGCGCTAAAAACTGAAATCTTGAAAAAAGCTTTACATCCTTTATGCCTAATGTAAATTCACAAAATTTTAACGAAAACATAGAAACCGTTTTGGTAAACAATTTTTTTTTAGTTTTTAAAGTTTGGCATTTTTTTCTCAGTTTTTTTGTAATACAAGCTGGCACAATTTTTGTAGATTGTACACAGAAAAATAAGGTCTTACGAATAACTTAATAAAAATTGTCGGTTGCTATTTGAAAAAAAAAGTTAGATGCCGTTGCCGGGCTCCAAAATTTGTTTTCAAAAATCCGGCCCGTTATTTTTCGTTTCAGTATGCATATCAAAAATTTGAACAAAATCGGTCGACACATACACATACATACAGACGGAAAAAGTTTTAGTCTTTAAAAGTTGCTTAAATATAAAATATCGACAGTGACTTTTATGTGTCTAGTTAACATGAGCGAGTAGTGAATTTGGTGCATAATGTACGTGCAGCTCTGTTACCAACTTTCCAGCGGATTCTGTAACCGGTCCGTGTGTAATTTAATCTCTACGCAAGTTCCGCTTATATGGATTATTTATTTACCGATTATTAACAATTATTAATTATCATCAAGAAGTTTGCGCAAAGACTATCGCGTATTCATTTAATTGCGCTACAATTTCTATTTTAAATATACTTTTAGAAAATTTGGTATCGACTGCTTGAGTTTGGTTGTCTTTGTTAAGATTTTTTCATAGGTCCATCATTCAGTTTGCTGACCCTGGGCCAAATAGCAATGAATAAAGGCCAAACAAACCGTTTTTTTTGTGTTTAGCATGCAGGAATTTTTTAAGTACTATAAAACCGTATACCATCTATACCAGTACTGGTTCAAATGTCAACCTATTGAACAAGGATTCCGATTCTAGTTCCAGTACCCATATGTATCGCCAAAATCCCTTCCCCAAGGTGGTGCACTCCTAAATGGATGTGCTAAACAAATTCTAGGGATTTTTCACTCCAAGAATTAGTTTTGGAAAATTCTAAAAGGCATTCCAACTATAAATTCATTCTAGTATGCGATCATTCAGGCCATGCTCCATGTTCCGATGTGCACGGTCACGTTTAAACCGATACCATCATATCAACCATCCATGATATAGCGTCCATCTATCATCCAGGATATGTGCTTCTATCACAGCTCCGTTGTGCACGTACCCTAAAGGCGGGAATACTCTTGGAAGACTTCTCGCGCGAGTTGCTGACTGATAGCACTTTCGAGGGGTAAATAGGTACCACTGTACGTTCCACTTACGGTAGTATGTATGTACACCTCGAGTATTCCCCCCTTTAGGTAGCGCTCATGAAGCGCATCGTCTGGTGAACGTATCTCGTAAGCATTGATTAAATATTCAGTACGTTACCATAACAACGTATTAACTATTAATCAATAATAAGTTGTTGTTTTGTCATAATACCGAGTGTCAGTGCCTAAGTGTGTACAAACATAGCAATGTCTCCCAAACCTGTCTTTTTAGATGTAGATTCATCAGTCGTCGAAAACAAGTTGCGCATTACTGAACAAAACCAAGCGAACAGTTTCGATAAACTATTTAGTGCACCTCCTCCAACGCCAGTAATTCCCGAACCAGGATTTTGTGTTAAAACTAGGGAAACCACCACAAGTACTAAACTGTTTATCAACATTTGCTACACAGATGCGATTCCTCCACCGAACGACATATCCGAGGAGGAGCTAATGCTGATATGTAAATCGGAAGAGATCTCTTCCTTTAAAATTCCGATGAGCATAGGAGATATCATTTCCGAAAAAGATAAAAACGGAGACGACGTGAAAACTACCGACGTCGCTGTTCACTCGACTTTCTTCAAGAAAATCCAGGACAGCGCCGTATTTAGAGATTTGTTGCATTTGAAGGAATTAAATCCAAGCATAGTATCTCCACTACTGAGGATCGCATTATTCTGAAGAATCGGAAAGCTTTCGGCCAACTACAAGTGCACCGTATTCGCCACAGTAATGAATACAGTGACAACAACAGTGAAGCAAAAGTTAAAAATTATCTGGATGCCTTAAAGGAGAATGAAGGAAGTAGGAAACCAAAAATTGAAACAATATCCACCCAACATTATGGACAAAGTGATTTGAAGAACCCAGAATATCGTCTATTCCGAAAAATTAATGAGCCTAGCGTTCTTTATAGTGAGATTAAACTTTTAAAGGTAAAGGACTCCAGTGAAATAAATTTAAATGTTGGCGAAGACAGAATCATACTGGGGTCGAACGGTGTAGATTATTTTTTAGACGTTTTTGTGCCTTTTAGTATAGACCCAGATTGTGTAACGGCATCATTTGACAAAAATTCAAAAATTTTAAAAATTTCAATGCCATTAATCATTTAAATATTATAATCGTTTGTGCATGTTCAATTATTTTTGCTACACACCAAGACTTCAATTTTAAGAATATACATATATGCAGGTAGATTATCTGAAATCCTTACCAATAAAAGCGATCGACGTAAAGTGTTTATATTGTTTGGCCAAAGTCTCAAGATAAAGTATTCGGATTATTCCTGCTTATTGCACTTTTACTCTACACATATCCAAGTGTATCTGTCTATGATCACTTTGTCCACCCACCCGTCCTGATAGGGCTGTAGTATCAGACTCGAAAACATCACTTTTGTGTATAAAACCCTAGATTTTGAATTTGACAATGTCAAACCTATTATTTGATTCTCCCAAGACCGATTTTGACTTGGATATAGTGGGTGCCCTCCTACAATGCAAATGGGTGAGTATAAGGAGATGCGGTAAAGATCCCTTTTTACGTGCGAATTAAAAATGTCCCTACCAAAAGAAAGCAAATTAGATTATGGTTTCCCATAAAATTAAGTATATCATGTATGCTAAGATCAATACATAAGGAAAGGGGTAGGTCTCAAACAATAGTTATTTACATAATAAGTCATGAAAGTGGTCGTTTACATGGCGCGGAGGCTTCTTGAAAAGTACGAGTATCTCTTTAATGCCTCCAAGATGCTCCAACTCAGGTGGACTCACTTTCATGACGTATTATGTATAAAATTTTACCTGAAACCGCAACATGTAGATAACTTTTCTAAATTAAATAATTCATGTATGAAACTTTGATACCTAATCACGCATGCTAAAATCACTTTATTTAATTGTTTCCATAGAGATTTCAATCATTGTCATTTTTAATCAGGGATTTGCAGTTTATGCTTTGTACTTTTTAACTATACAGTCTTTATAACTAGGTACAAAAGCAGGTATCAGGTGAAGAAGAGTACCTACGCGAAACGTTGTTATAATGTACCCGAAGCTGCGGCCGCCGTAGTGCAATATTCGCTCCCCACAAAGTCAAGAAAGAGGTACGAAAAGGCGTACAAACCTTTTAATGACTGGCACAAAACTAAAGGAATAATTACTTCCACACATATTCCATTAATTGTTAGTAATTAAAAAACCATTATCCTTTGTGTAGGTATATTAATATTAAAAAATATCCACATAGTTTGCATTATAATTATCCAATCGTTGATTGAATAACTTATTCAATGAACGATCTGATTGTTATTTTGCATGTTCTAGGACTGTAATGGAAGTCAGGCAAAAATATTACAGTACTAGTCAGGTAAAGATCAACTTTCTAATGTCACAATAGCCCTGAAATTTAGATTTTCTTGGCGGTTTCAGGTAAATATACTACTTTAATGCTTTGCCTCCATGTAACTTTTTAATAAACCGCTTCAACATTGCATTCCTACACTTGCACTTGCAATAGATGTTTTTCGTTTTTAGCTTTGTTTAATGAAGCATGACCTGATTGTCGTTCCAATGCAACAGTTGACTGCCCAGTTGACGTTTTATGTTCGTAACATTGTAATATTTCCGTCAAAATGGTCAGTTGCTGAAATCTTCGATACGGTTATTTTCGAATTTGATCAGACCCATCTTATATCTTTTATTAAAGTTCATGCCAAAGAATTAAGATCAGACTCGGAAATCATCCTAGTTACCGCCCATTCTAAACCCTGTTTTTTAGCGCAATTTTTAACAATTAAAAAAATACCCATCGATTAATACACTCCCTTAATATTCGACCAATCAGCTTGGTGATTGTTTCAAAGATTTACGTGACGTTGCCGGTCCGTGACGTGACACTGACGTTTCGTAAAATGCGAATCGACCTTAATTCAGAGTAGCCGGCAGCTCGAAACTGATCTACGGTAATTCCCATCTCTGTCACAGATGAAAAATTCTTACCTCAGCCCAGGTTCGAACACCCGACCTCCGGCTATGTACCACCGACTCACATAGACGGGTCAACATGCGTTTTAGGATTTTTTGTAAATACTTTACAGTCACTGAAATAATGAATTTATTCCATTTGGGTTTTCCACATTGTATAATTAAATTCTGCATAAACGTCTTTACGTCTCTTTATGATGAAATTATCGACATACCGATTTTTGATATCCCAGTGTTACGAGGTCCATTTCGTTGGCCCCACCCATTTCAAATTTTTGTATCAAACTGTGCATTGTTAGTGCATGTAAGTGCATCCAACATTTTCGTTAGTGCACGCATATTTTCCGAGATATTTAAAAAAACGGCGGGCGGAGTTGAAGAAATGCCACCCCCGCCCAATTGCCATTTTATCAGTATTCTTTTTTTAATCGTTAGTGCAGCGTTAGTGCACTTTTCGAAAAATAAAAAAAAATCATGGACGGGGTGGACGAAATGCTCCCCCACCCAATTAATATTTGATGGCCATTACTTGTCTAATCATTAGTGCAGCGTTAGTGCATGTAAGTGCACCTAAGGATTTCTTTAGTGCACGATCACTTTTCGAGAAATTAAAAAAACACGGGCGGGGTTGACGAAATGCTCCCCCGCCCAATTAATATTTGATAGCGATTACTTTTTTAATCGTTAGTGCAGCGTTAGTGCACGTAAGTGCATGTAAAGATTTGGTTAGTGCACGACCACTTTTCGAGAAATTAAAAAAAATGGACGGGATTGACGAAATGCTACCCCGGCTGTATTTAGATTTTATGAGTATTCTCTTTTTAATCTTTAGTGCACCTAATAATTTGGTTAGTGCACGACCACTATTTGAGAAATTAAATATACCTAAACACGGGCTGAGTTGTGAATTGATCCAATTAAGAATATGTCGTTATTGCTAAATGTACCTATGTACTTCAGTTCGCCATGTCTCAAATAAAACTCATTTAAGTTTAATATTTAAAAATACAATACAAAACCTTAGATACATCTCACAAAATCCTACGATGCTAAGTAAACATACCTAAAACAAAATTCAGGAATTTAAATAGTGTAAGTATATTAGAATTTGACCTTTTTTTGCAACGGTATTTGGTTTTGCAGTTTCAATTCTGTTTGAAAGGCCATCTACCCGTTCCCAAAGATTATTTGGAGACCGCAAACAATAAGCAATGTAATGTCAAATTGCATTAATTGTTTTCGCACGTGGAGGAATGAAACTGATAACCCCTCTAAGTTTGTATTCACTACCACCAATGTTCATTGATGTATCCGCGATTGACGACAATTGCATGTCCATTTAGAAATCAACGTAATGCAGTCCTATAGTCCGTAAAATGAATGAATTTAATAACGGATTAGCGCTGATGAGTGATGATGGCTCACTACACGTGCGGTTAGGTTTCCTGACGTTCGAAAAGATTTAAAATGCCTATAACTACAGGAGAATCATTAATATAAATAAGCGCTAATCCGTTTTTGGTTAAAAAGTTGTCATTCGGCGTGTGTTGGCGTTTTTTCCTGTAATCAGTTCTCTTTGAAAAACAACTTCTTGCATGAGAGGGATTGTGCAAGAGCCTAAACGTTTGCACTAAGGAAATTCCTTAGGTGCACTAACGATTAAACAAGTAATCGCCATCAAATATTAATTGGGCGGGGGAGCATTTCGTCAACCCCGCCCATGTTTTTTTTAATTTCTCGAAAAGTGATCGTGCACTAAAGAAATCCTTAGGTGCACTTACATGCACTAACGCTGCACTAATGATTAGACAAGTAATGGCCATCAAATATTAATTGGGCGGGGGAGCATTTCGTCAACCCCGCCCATGTTTTTTTTAATTTCTCGAAAAGTGATCGTGCACTAAAGAAATCCTTAGGTGCACTTACATGCACTAACGCTGCACTAATGATTAGACAAGTAATGGCCATCAAATATTAATTGGGCGGGGGAGCATTTCGTCAACCCCGCCCATGTTTTTTTTAATTTCTCGAAAAGTGGTCGTGCACTAAAGAAATCCTTAATTGCACTTACGTGCACTAACGCTGCACTAACGATTAAAAAAAGAATACTGATAAAATGGCAATTGGGCGGGAGTGGCATTTTTTCAACTCCGCCCGCCGTTTTTTTTTAAATATCTCGGAAAATATGCGTGCACTAACGAAAATGTTGGATGCACAAACGAACAAAATTAGTTTGGTACAAAAATTGGAAATGGGCGGGGCCAACGAAACGGACCTAGTGTTGCGTGTATCAAAACCACATCCTGTACCTAGAATTAAAAAATGATTCATTTTTACCTTAGGCGACCTTAGGGAAAAGTTTGTTTGAAACCATGATATAGAAATTTAATTTCTTTTTGTTTGAAAAGGCAAGATGCGCAAAAATTCAGTTCTCAAGCCGCGCTTGAGGTAATTTTTTATGCGACAATACAGGTGAATAAATGAAGATTTTTCACTACCAAATTTACTAAAAAAAAGAGCACCAATAAAAGCACAAGATGACGTTTTTGGGCCTCAATGCAACCTGTTTTCTAATCTCTCCAAAATTGGCGAATACATAATATTGATGATCAAATTTGTTTGATAAAATTCTTACTTGCTGTGTTAATGGGTATTTCCACCTTAAAAACTTTTTAGAAGTTCTTGAAAATGGAACTAAGAAATCGTTTTTAGGCTTTAAACTTTAGCCTACATGCTCGGATTGTTTGTATCCCCCGAGGCATTATGACTTATGAGTACATTGACTTTACTACCTACATACCATACGTTACAAGTTCTGAAATGATCTGTTCAAAACCTAAAACTTTAACTCGAAATTTATTTAGGAGACGGGAAGATTTTATTGAGCTATAGAATTAAATTTGAAATTTGCAAACTCCTTTCAATAATCACGGATTCCATTTTACCATACTGTAAGTTTGATCGGCCCAATGAATAATAGTGTCATTATTGTGTTTGTGATTTGAAAAGATTTGCAGTACGTAACATAAAAGTTAAAACCAAGAATCTTTAAATCAGATCATGTTGTCACTATACTATAAGCAAGTGTCGTAGGGGGAGGGTATGCTTAAATCCTTCAAAACAGATAGCCGAATTATTACTTCATCATTTAGTTTGTTATCGGTGCAGCCCTGGGTGCAGCTTTCTTTATTCCTTAGTCTTTATTCTGCATTTTTAAAACGTCTAAAGATAAACAGTGTATTTTACACAATTTAAGTAGTACATTCATGAGTTAAAAAAATGGCACACAAAACAGACCATCAAGTAATTTCTAATCTTCAACGCGCAATAAACCTTTGTTTCCGTTGGTTAACTTGCTTTTGTCATTTTTAGCGCATTTTTTAAGAATTAAAAATAATGTGCTATTGTTTGCGTTTTGTCCGTCCGTCCGTCCGGACCCACTTCTGCCGTTTTGAACTACTTTTAGGGGAATGGTCCTAGAGTCCTGGAATTTTTTGCAATAGGTAGCCTATACCTTGAAGGTGTGCCAGACGGCTATCAAATTTCGCTGTCTAAAAGGCCCCTCCCCCCACGAATTATTTCCTGAGATGCTGTTTTTGAAAGTAAAACGTGAATAACTTTTACATACGACAACCAATTGGTCTCAGATTTTGCATACGCATGCCTTTAGTGGTGCCATGTTTAACTTTAAAAAATGGGGGAGGGGTAAACACATGTTCTACCCTTCGTGGTATTTTAATGAAAGGTCTCATCGAAATAAATTGGTTTGTAGAACCTATAACTTTCCCGTGCGACTCTTTTTCGAGATCAGTGAGTGACGGGGCTTGAGGAGGGGGGGGGGGGGATGGAACTGATCGGGTATATTCCCTTATACCTCAAGAAGGATTGTCGGAAGAGGGTACGCACAAAGGGAGATTGAGACGTCTGCAAGAAATATATCCATTGATGTCAAAACAAAAGCTATTTCGGTTAAAAAAATGTGCTTTATCTGCACAACAGCTGTGCACAATTTATACTTGTTTAAAGTAGCTTAGGTTTTGCAATATGGCATCTCTCTCTTTTGTCTACCGCGCTCTCTTTAAATCGCGTGGCAGAATTAATTAATTGATCAACATCAAAGTCTAATTTTTTAATTTTTTTAAGTCTAATTATATAAATCCGTGAGACCGCAAACAATAATCGACCAATGCCCAATTGGTACTCCCAACGTCATCTTCTAAAGTATTCGCCCTATTTCTGATAAAACTGAAATATGATTAGCTGACATAAAGGCGAATAAGATTCCGAGTACTGAAAAGCTCGTTTGGCATCCTTAACGCTATGTCCTAAAAGTCATCCTCCGCTAGGAAAAATCCAAGGTACAACCTTACACCATAAAACATAATCATGTCTTAGTTTGTAAAATTAGAAATGCATAATTTGTCATTTTTTTAAGTGTAGATTAGGTTTTGCAATACAGCATCATTCTCTCATGTTATTTATTTATTGAACGCTTTGCTTTTGCTAATTTCATAGAATGCAATAACACGGTCCAAAATCCAAAGCCACTCTTTTGCTTCAAGAAAATGTAAAGACTGGTACCTGTAGGTCGTTTAAATTTTGGAGAGTTGCGTATTCTGATGCTTAACAAAATTCAGTTTTGAAACTGAAAAAATTTTGACTACTTTCGGAGATATTCTGAAAAAAACGAAATTTTGCATAATTGTTTTTATTTTTTACCGAAGTTATTTAAAAAGGCACTTCTAAATAAATGGCACATTATTATAGCCACTTTTTCCCTCTACAAGATTCTAGTTTTAAATTTTAACTCCGACGTTTTGTCTCCGGTGAACCATCATAAACTTTGTTTTTTCTTATGAAGTCATTTTTACTGTTTTTGTCATTTGATAGAGAATTTGTTCTGATTTCAAAACTGTAAATACATATTACTATTCTTTAAATATTTTTAAAATATCTTTTTTACCTGGCAAACTTGGTCATGGGTAGCTTGCATTTTTACTAATTATTAGCGTCATTTTTTAATTAGAAAACAGTGACATTTACATTTTTGAAATCAGAAAAAAATGCTCCATCAAATTACACAAAAAGTCAAAATGACTTCCACAAGAAAAAACAAAGTTGATGATGGTAACCAGAGACGAAACGTCAGACTTAAAATTTAAAACCAGCATATTGTAGAGAGAATAAAGTGGTCATAATAATAATAATAAAAATAATAATATACTTTGAAATATTAAAAGGAACCACAAATGTAAACTTTTTATCCAATTTTATTCAACTCAATGTCGCTGCATCTTATATCAAATGACGGTAATAATTTTAAATCTTCGTTCAACTTCACATTCATGTGATATTTTTAGCATAGCCTGATGATGGGTGGTTAACCCGAAATCGATTGCTTTATAGAAACAATAAAACATTTGTGGTTCCTTTTAATATTTCAAAGAATCTCAACGAACCAAAAAATGGAGAACTTCATTACATATAAATAATAATATATATTAATTGGTCTAGTTGATCACAAGATCTGGATATAAGACAAGTCATAGTAATGTGTCATTTATTTTGAAATACTTTTTTAAATAACTTCGGTGAAAATGAAATACGATTTTTCAAAATTTCGTTTTTTCCGGATATCTCCGTAAGTAGTCGGAATTTTTCAGTTTCAAAACGGTATTTTGTTAAGCATCAAAATACGCAACTTTGCCAAATTTAAACTACCTAACTATCGCTTACAGTTTCTGAGATCCCTAAGGGGGCCCTCGAATTTGAATCAGCCTATACCTATACTAACTGAAAAGCCGTTTTAATTGATTCTCAGAACTCCTTAGTACAGTATGGCGCTATATCGAAAACAATAATTATAGTGTTGACCCTTGTTCAAAATGGTAAGTACATATATTATCATTGATTTCGCGAAATTCTTCATTCAATCGAATTAAGGAGTTGTTTAGACAAGAAGTAGAATGGAGAAGCTGAAGCTTAAAAATAGTCGGTGGATATTGATTCCCTTCTGAAACCTGAAACTGTTGCAAAACTTTACTAGACGTTATCCACTAAAACAAAAATTGGCATGCAGGGTCATACGCTATATGGAAGTTTCAAGCGAATCCGTTCGAAGGGAGGCCAAATATAAAATCTCACACCTTTAAAATATTGTAATTTTAGTAAAATTTAATTATCATACGCAGTGGTAGTATGAACAATTACCTAGATTGTACATTTCCCTTGTCTAATTAAAAAATAAAAAGTATGGATGACATAATGACAATAATAGTCATTGCAATTGTTCGACGATAAGTCGATAGAAAAAGAGTGAGAATACATATCTACCAATGAAATACTTTATTTTATTCATGATATTGTCTGATTCACAATTAGAGTCTAATAAGGGATGCGCGAGGATGGGGATATAGAAAATATTTCGTTCCACTAAAAAGAGAGCAAAATAGAAAAACGATTAATAAAAAAAGTACAACAAAAGCTTTTTATAGCGGGATTATATTCCTCAATTTGGTTGGATTGAAATATACAGGTTGAGGGGTCGTTAGGGTTAAATCGGTAATATAATGCGCGAGGGTGGTCTCAACTGCAGGTCCTCCCTTGCGGCTGGTGGGGTCTTCTGATGAGCACCGGAACAAGTACCGTATGTCAGTTATATCAATGCAAGAGATAACAAACTTATCTGTGGGTTTATTTGTGTAATAGACTTGTCTTAAACTTTGGCGCGAAGGTGTAACTATAAATTGACAAATTTTAAAGACGTTCAACTTTAACTTAATGCAAATTATTTTAATATTAAATTTTTGTGTGTTGTCTTTACGTGTTTCGAGGGAAAATGTGCAATGTGTTCTGAATAATTGAAACGCTTTGATTCATCGATATGCTGCACCATTACAATTACTCCAACCCCTTATCGCAGTTTTTAAGTTTTCACCAGTTGGATGAGCAAACGACGCCGGAAAATGAGCACACATCTAGTAGTATTTGCGACGAACAAATTGATGCGCGGTACAGGAGCTCATCGACATCGGTGTCTTCCACAAGTAAATCGTTTACAATTGCCGCAATCTTAGGTTTAAAAAATGATAATACGACTGATGTTCAAAATTCGCCAACTGATCTTACGGCAGTAGTTAACCTAAGCGTACATCAAAGTGCTGCAGAACGAGCTTTGGTATCTAGTTGCAGCAGATTGCAACTTCCGGTTCGTCATAGTTCTTCAGCAGTCAGCGTGACAGGACACTATTCTGTCGCTTCTTCGTGCTCTACTAGACACACAGGTAAATAATAGAGATATTGCATTACTTAGACTTTTACCGTAATCTAATATTGGTTTGGCTTCAACGTGAAATGACTCAATTACATAATTCATTTTTAACGGCCCTTTGTAATTACATACTTGATTTTAAAGAACTCACTTTCCTCTAATATTCAGTTACTAAAGACATTCATTGTGGTACCTACTAGAAAGAAAACACTTCTTAATAGATAAAGATAGGCAGTTTTTATAAAATTGCAGAATGGACACACCATACAAAAACAAGTTAATCATTGTCCATGTTGTGCTGGCTAAGTCCCCATTTATTTTTATAATCAACAAAATTCAACCTATTTTGCCGATTTCCGATTCCTAGATCTTATTAGATTTCATTCATTCAGTAAGGTATAGGGAATACTTGCGGCCACGTCCACTAATACTAAAAACCGGCAAAATACCGAATGCATTTATCAATGGTAAGTGTAATCAAAGACTATCCTCAATAGTCTTTGGTGTAATGTTCATCTATCGGTTCGTCTACGGTTTGGACCGATTACGAAAAAATGATATCTGATAGCTGAAGTAACATTGACTTAGCATACCTTTCTTGGAAACACGAGCCGTTTTGCTTAAAAACTGGATACCAAAACTAACATAATAACCACGAATATACATACCCACATCGGTTCGTTGCATACATAAATTCCTTAAGATTTCGGAAGCCGATTCACAATATATATACAGGCTGTTTCACGCAAGTCGCTACCTAAGAGTTTTCAGGCTCTCATTACATTAAATGAAATTTGCATACCAGTCTAGTTTTTCATGAACTATCGAAAGAAAATATTATAAAATCGTTTCACTTCCGGTTTTACTGAATGTGGATAGCACATTTATTATTTTAAATAGAACGCTCTGTGTTACTGCATTTTCGAAATCTATACATCAAAATCTACGTCGTAATGTCGTATACAGGGTGGTGACTTGCGTAACGCATCATAGAGATTTCAATGTAAAATTCATAACATGCGATTATTGGCTCCCCAAATTATTTTACAGCAAAAATGTATTAAGGTTTTTTGTAGCAAAAACTTTTTTACGTCAATCAACCCTATTAGTTTTCAATTTTTTTCATATAAAGACGGAAAATTGGAAAAATAAAACCCGCATCTTTTTCAATAATCTGCGATGCCATGGAATTTTCTAAAACAAAAAGATATCCAGTTATCAATTTGCAGCAGTTCGATATGGATTTTATGATCGACTTGGTTACTGTCTTGGAGTTTATGGTGACTTATTCGAACATTTATTGTAAATTGTTATTTTAGAAAACCGTTTTTAGTAATTTGGTCTTTCTTTATGTTGAATTCACTGTTCTAAATATAATACTTTTTGATAGAATTTGATTTGTTTTATAGCAGACATGACGGATATTGGCGTAGTTTTTGTATTATAAAATTCCATGGCATCACAGATTATTGAAAAAGATGGGGGTTTTATTTTTCTAATTTTCCGTCTTTATTATGCACAAAATTGAAAACTAATACGGTTGATTGACGTAAAAAAATTTTTTCTACAAAAAACCTTAATATATTTTTGCTCTAAAATAATTTGGGGAGACAATATTCGCATGCTATGAATTTTACATTGAAATCCCAATGATGCGTTACGCAAGTCACCACCCTGTATAGGTACCTATGTTACTTTCCCTATACCCAGCACCAAATGTTTCCAAGTTATTCAAAATTTTTCAACATTTTTAACGTTTGTCTGCTTTTGTTTTGAGCCGTGTACCTATATGACTTCGTCGACTTGAATTTTAAAAATTCTTCCAAAATCAACAATACTGATTTGATGCTACATGAGAATGACTTCAATTTTGACCGGCATTGAAAACCTTTGATGCTGGGTATAGGGCAATGTGGTATCAAACGATTTCAAAAATTCGATAAAATACAGGACGTTCTATTGAAAACAAAAAATTTGCTATCTACATCCGGTAAAACCGGAAGTGAAAGAATCATTATAATATTTTCTTTCGATAGATCATGAAAAACTAAATTGGTATGGAAATTTTCAGATTTTAATTATTAACGGGGGCCTGAATATTTTTAGGTAACGGTTTGCGTAGCCTGTATGTCGTAGCGAAACTTAAATCGTTTAACTTAGAAGACGGAGAGAAACTCCTTCATAGCAAATAAAAAAACTCACGTCTCCGTCGTCATGATTAGGTACCTATATTCAAACGAATTAGTAAAAATTGCGAAAATCCAAATGCACGAAGCATTTTATATAACAATTGAGTTAAAACCGTTACCCTCCTAATTCGCTGAATCTGAAAATGCCGTTGTCCAACTCAAAATTCCAACCGGAAGTGAGTTATTTGGGATGGCGTCGAATAGCGCCGAATCTAAGTGTTTAGCGCATTTTTTAAGAATAAAAAAATGTGCCATTGTTTGCGTTTTGTCCGTCCGTCCGTTCGGACCCACTTCTACCGTTTTGAACTACTTCTAGGGGCATGGTTATTTCCTGAGATGCTGTTTTTGAAAGTAAAACGTGCATAACTTTTACATACGACAACCAATTGGTCTCAGATTTTGCATACGCATTCCTTTAGTGGTGCCAAGTTAAACCCTAAAAAGGGGGGGGGGGGAAGAAACACATGTTCTACCCTTCATGGTATTCTAATGAAAGGTCTCTTCGAAATAAATTGGTTTGTACAAACTATAATTTTCCCGTACGGCTCTTTTCCGAGATCAGACAGCGACGGGGCCTGAGGGGGGGTTAAACATTAATTTTATCTCTCATTGTATTCTAATTAAAGGTTTCGACGAAAGGAACAGTTTTCTACAAACTACTGCCCTTCTTTCTGTCCTCTTATCAAAGTACGGAGTGGGGGGGGGGAACTAGTTTTAACCTTCATGGTACTTTAATGAAAGGTCTCAACGAAAGGAATTAATTTATACTAACCATAGTCTTCTTCCTCGATGCCTTGTCGTGATCGGTTGTAATTCCTTTATATCTTAAGAG
The DNA here is from genome assembly GCF_008802855.1 of Photinus pyralis. Lineage (NCBI taxonomy): Eukaryota > Metazoa > Arthropoda > Insecta > Coleoptera > Lampyridae > Photinus > Photinus pyralis. The sequence continues at coordinate 19,207 of NW_022171412.1, read as the reverse complement.
TGAATTGTCAAAGGAAAATACCTACAAAGGGCGATTGGGACGTTTGGAAGAAATATAACCATTGAGCATTTAAATAAAATTTGATACATAGCCACTTGGAATAAAACCAAATTTAACGCCAGTTTCAAAATTATTTTTTTTTCTTTTGGTCATATGTATTCGATCCAAGTGTCCATTCCTATATTTTATTTTCGGGAGCGTAGAACACGATTAAACCTTTGAAATAAATTTGGTGCATTAAAACACAATTAAAAGGCTATATTTTAACGAAAATTCACCAAAATTCAAAAAGTGAGGTTGACATGTGTATTAAATACTGTGCTACGTTTGAGGGGATTCAGACCACGTTTAAATTCTCAAAAACATTTTGGACAGGTAACCTATTTAAGATATTTATCTAGTAGATTAACTTGACATTAATCCTTTCTTTATTCATCATCCTCACCTGTCCCATTCATTCACTTCGCTTTACATTTGCACAACTTTGTGCAAGGATCCTCAGTATTACAATCACCACATCACACTATATCAAACAACTTCATTCAACAAATTTATTATGCAAACATAAAAGACAGTAGCGTATTTTCCTCCTGGTGGGTTTCTTTATACAATCATTATCAGTAGTTCACTAAGCTCAGGATGCGGTTCCGTTGATTAGCAACGTACAATAAACCTTGGTTTTTATTGGCTATTTCTTAATTATTTTTGATAAGAACTAATGATAACGATTTCATAAACCCACCATAATAATGTTAACGCTGGGGCAGGGAAAAAATACTGGTAGGTAGGAAAACCTTGCCCCATTCTCTTTCAAATTAATCGTGGCCTATCGTAGAAGTTTGTCAAGTTTACACAAGTAGTACTACCTACATGTCAGTTTTTCATATAGTTAAATTAAAAAGTATCAACAAATACATTGTTCTTAACTGTAAATAAGAAAACTGGCAGTGCGCATGCGCAAAATCAAATTTTGAAACTGTTATTCCAAATGCCTTGGTATCGAATTTCATTTAAATGATTTCGTAAATAAAAAAGTTGGCACTGCGCATGCGCAAAACCAAAAATATCGTTACGCACGGAAGCCCTTTCAAATTAGCCCCATATCGCCCAAATCGGTTCAGTCGTGTAGAAGTAGTACCACAGATAGATTTAAATCATTTGAATTATTGCAAAAAAGTTTCAATTGTCTTTGGCCCTCTTGATTCACGATTTAACAAACGTGGATATAGACAATCAACAGATTGCTAACCTTATGCATTTCATGCGAACACAGTATCTTCTATAGAGACAGTGTGGTCATACGGTGGTGTTATTTTCTATTGGTAGTTTAAAGATCCGCCATGTTTTGACCCAATACACCACATTGGTAGAAATTAACCTGGAAACCAAGGCGACGCATTTATCTTGCTGGATACAATTGTGACAGTATTATTGTAACGAAAGCCAAATCTACTAATTTGATTAAACCAATCAATTCAAAGATAAATTGGCAAAAACCTGGCCGACATGGAACATTATGACCACACTGTCTTTATAGTCATTAAAGGGAATGAGTAGTTCCATTGTTCGGTTAAACAGATTACCTCCTATCATATCATGTCACTGTAATAATACCAATACAAAGGAGTTCGAATTGTGCAAACTTTAGCGCTTTGCCGCGACTTTTAATGCATAAATAAGCGGAATTTGATGGAACTTTTGTTTTTCAAATGCAATGCCTATTTTTTAACTTTGAAAAGAACAGTCAATTACTGTACGAAAACATAAAGTATGCATAATTTCGTGATTCAATATTTAGAAAACTTACGAAATCTAGCATGCCGTGTGCTGTCTGGAGGCGTGGTGTCTCTTTTGTTACACAGAAAAGACCTACATCAATTTGTTTAATGTTCCGTTTTGAGAATTTACTTTTGCGTGGTACGATCCCATAACAGAACCTGGCGACCACACACGATATGCTAGATTTCATAAGTTTTCTAAATATTGAATCACGAGTTTTTCCATTTTTTTCTATATCAACAATTAATCTTTTCAAATATCTTAAAATACATAGGCATTGCATTTGAAAAACAAAAGTTGCATCGATTTCCGGTTCCACCGGAAGTGGTACCGAATTTAAGTATGCCATCGGATAGATCGTGATGTCGCATATAAATTTGACAATTTTTCGAATGTCTCCAAATAAAAGAGATATTAAGCGGACCCTATTATCTCGAACACACTATATATAATATTGTAATAGAACATACACCACGAGCATACCACTACACATCCGCCAGTTTATATCAGAAAAACGTCAAGCGAGACGGATCTGGCAAAGGTCACGAAATGTCGCGGACCAACATATTTACAACAGATTAAGCCGGAAACTGAAAAACGCTCTCATGGACGTACAAAACAACACCTTTGAGCACTACATTTCCAAACTGTCCGCAAACGACAACACGCTCTGGAAGGCAACAAAAAAACTAAAAAGACCGCAAACACCTGTTGTACCTCCTATCCGTCAACCAAATGGCGAGTGGGCTCGTTCCGACAAAGAAAAGGCAGACGTGTTTGCTTCGCATCTAATCAATGTCTTTATAACCCAGCCAGACGATACTGATCAAGAAATAGAAAATTCTATCGACACTCCTTGCCAAATGTCCCCACCTATAAAAGCCTTCTCACCCACCGAAGTAAAGGAAGAAATCAAACTGCTAAACATACGTAAAGCCCCAGGATATGACCTCATCACTGGAGAAGTACTAAAACACCTCCCTAAGAAAGCCATTATTCTCCTAACAACTATATTTAACGGCATGCTTCGGCTAGCATATTTCCCTACAATCTGGAAATACGCAGAAATAATCATGATACATAAACCTGGAAAGCCGCCACAAGAACCGTCGTCTTATAGACCCATTAGTCTACTACCTATCACAAGCAAGGTTTTTAAAAGACTCTTTCTAAAGAGACTATATAAAGATCATGATCTCTCAACACTACTCCCCAACCATCAATTCGGATTCCGAGAAAAACACTCCACAATCCAGCAAGTTCACAGAATTTTCACATGTAATACCACTAGTGCTTGAATTATTTCCGGAAATTTGTTCGAGCTCACGAATATTTTGAAAATTAACCCGAGCCGAAAAATTTATGTATTCGATAGGGAAAACATATCTGTGGAGGAATTGGCAATGATTATGGAAGATTGTGGATTTAATATCTACCCAATTGTGTTTATTTCTTCTAGAATACTTTTTTATAACGCGGGTAAGTGACATTTTATGTCAAAACGTTCTCTTATGACGTCAAAAAATTTCCACTATAATTCGCTCTAGGTTACCCCTACAGACAAAAATTTCCGATAAATACCTCGGTTACCATGATAACGTGAGGCGAAATCTGCATTTCATTGGTCGAAAATTGTTGGTGTGAAATTTTCAACACAATATCCAGTAGTCTTGAAGAAAAGAAGTTTTGCAATGCGGTCTTCCTTGACACCTCTCAAGCCTTTGACAAAGTTTGGCACAGAGGCCTGATATTCAAGCTAAAGAACGCACTATCCCACAACTACTTCCTACTCCTAAAGTCATATATATCATACAGACACTTCTCTGTTAAACATTCAGACCAATATTCTAAGTTTTACCCTATTAAATCTGGAGTTCCGCAGAGTAGTGTGTTAGGCCCGCTGCTTTTCCTCATTTACACCGCAGATATACCTCAATCTACCAACACAGAAATCGCGTCTTTCGCTGATGACGTTGCAGTCATCGCCACCAACGAGAACCCTATAAACGCCTCCGCGGACTTACAAACCCACCTCAATGTACTTCAAGACTGGTACACTAAATGGCGGACAAAAATCAATCCAACAAAGTCAGTGCAAATTACATTCACCATGAGACGGGAAGTATGCCCGCCTGTAACGATGAACAATGAGAGAATTCCTCCAGCAACAGGCGTAAAATACCTCGGTCTTCATCTAGACCAAAGGCTCTAATGGAAAAAACACATACAGTCCAAAAGAAATCAACTAAACATAAAATTCCGACAAATGCAATGGCTCCTAAGCAGAAAATCAAAACTCTCTCTGAACAACAAAATATTACTCTATAAAGCTATGCTGAAACCCATATGGACATACGGTATTCAACTCTCGGGATGCGCAAAACCGTCGTCGATCAATAGCATCCAAAGATTCCAATCCAAAACTCTAAGAGCAATTGTAAACGCCCCATGGTACGTGAGCAATCAAACACTCCACAATGACCTGAAGATTCCCTTCGTGACAGCTGAAATACTGACAATAACAAACTCGTATAACAAGCAGATAGCCAACCACACAAACGACCTAATAGACCAACTATACACCAATGGCCCAACCACAAGGAGCCTGCACAGAACATGGCCCCCAGGCTTAGTACACCAATGAAATAGCAACTTATTGATAGAGAGAAACAATACTGATTGTTTCCTTTGCAGACTAAATACAAACAACACATTTACTTAATACTCTGTATAGATGTAGATTGTAAATGAGCAAATGTCGAATAAAAAAAAATAGTGTACTCAACAGATGTCATAACGTGTATTGTGTGTTACCTACTTCTACTTTGAAATTTCAATGCAACATGGCGGTTGGGCCGGTTGGGCTCCTATTGTCGCCACTGTCTCTATAAAATCACGCTAAATGTGTTACCCATGAAATGTATAAGGTGATAGCAATCTGTTGTTTATGTCTATCTGTTACCCAGCTGAATTTTGATATGGTCAATTTCCTACCATTTAAAATGTGCAATCCAATCGCAAGCTGCCGCAAGCCGTTGCTTCCGAAAGAGCATTGCAGAATTGCATATCAGGCAAAATCTCAAAATTATCTTCAAAACTAATGTATTGAATGTGTTTTTTCCATTGAATCGGTTCCTTTAAATTGCTGTGTCTCAGCACCACAGAACAGGAACATTTATGCTGTCACGATAAACATTTTCTTTATTGTAATTATTATATTCCTTACTTTCTCCTGATCACCTACTAAACACTGCTTTTATGTGATCTGATTATACTATCGATTTGTTTTATTACTGTTTCAGTGCGAGGCCTAAAGCATATACCCCCCGGTGTTATGAGCAAGAAGAGTTGCAAGAGTAAAAGAGTGCGCACCATTTTTACGCCCGAACAACTTGAACGCCTGGAAGCGGAATTTGAAAGGCAGCAATATATGGTCGGGCCTGAGCGATTGTATCTTGCTCACACACTTCAGTTAACAGAGGCACAGGTATAGATATTGTCTTTTAATGTATATAGTAAAATACTTGTAAAAGCGAAGATACCTACATGTATTTTAAAATGCGGATAATTAAGACCGACACTCTCATACGGTATCGCCGCGTCACACTTCGCTCATGTGAGCGTTTGCCTATTTAACTCAATGTGAGCGACAAAGGCGTTTCGGGGCGCCACGCTCCGCTGCGCGTAAGTAAGCAATTATTGAGTCGTGTAGGTAGTATAGGACTAATACCTATACAAGTGCTCCAATTTAGATAAATGCGACACTTGTGGCTAAATGAAGGCTTTTTTAAAACTGAAAACGCCAACTAAATTTAAGTATTTGATAACGAAATTACAAAAAATATTGTAACCCGTAGGCCCAAACTTCAAATGAGTATAACTTTTGTTTGAAAAGTTACCTATTTTAAAAAACTGTTCGACAATTTTGTTCCTTAACTCATCAAGTATGTACACAACAAATTTCGTGGATTCTCTCCATTTTCGTTGTCCGGTCAAGAATTGCAGTGGAACTTTTTTTTTCGAATTTTCAAAAACTAATTCCAGATTCGTCAGTTCAAAAACCCTCAGATACCAAATTTCGTCGAAATCAGAATTTTTTCGCACTTCCAAATAGGGGTTTGAAAAAAAGTTTTCAAAATCGGATAGGGCATACCCGAAAACCTACAAAGACATGCTAGTCACCTTTATAATTCTTATGGTTGCTGAGAAAAAAATTAAAGAAGAAATCCAATTTCACCACTTCTTTGGGGGTGACTTCCAAACTAAACACGTTGGACCCTCTGTTTATTTGGAAAAAGTGCTTATCTTGGTCCCCTTTATCACCCAATTTTTTTTTACATGTGCTCGTGTAACAGCCTGTATAACGCCAGCGCGAACTTACTTCGCGCATTTGACTGATATTTTGACGAGGCGAACTCAATGCGCGAAATTAAACTTCGGGCTCTTGTTATATAAATAACTATTTAACTAGCAAAAAAATTGAACTCATTTATAGGAATGTCCTTATTTTAACTGACAATCCAATTTCCAAAAAAATCCAAAATTCCTTCTAAATGAGTTCTAACCAGGGTTCTAACAATTATTTTATATGATACAATTCTGCTCCAAAATCAATTTTTCTGATTGTTTTCAATAAAATTTAATACAATTTCTTAAAGAGAACGGATAGTTATATTGAATACAAACCATAAAAGAATGTCGTTATCTTAATTATCGCGTTTTCTGGAATCGACGGTTTTCCTATCATTCAAATCGGAACTGCCTTTTTCGAAAAGGATGGCCTCTTAAATCTGAATAATACGGAACGAAATCTGGGTCCCGGGAGGAATACTGCTGACGTTCGAGGATATTTCGTAGAATTACTGCTTATCTTACATTTCACAAAAAAAGTATTCTTGATAAAAAGCTCTGCATGACTTGTAGATCCATAACTAAGCAAATATTTGCTGGAATACGGGAAAATCAAAATCATGATATGGAGTGAGAGTTTAAGCAGTACCGAAGTGGAAAATTTTACAATTGTTACTAAGTAGCAAAAATTATACTCACTTGTACAAGTAGAATACCGACACTCTCCCCACCACTTTTTTTGACGTAACAAGTTCTTCGCCTTTAACCAACTTACGGAGGTAAATGTAGCTACCCATTTCACGATTTGACAGGTAGTAGAAGAACGCTACATTTGTCACATTTCTCAAGAGTGGCATTTCTATTCTAATCGTAAAATGATATTGTTCAACTATTGTTGTTGTCTTACCCATTTCTCTTGTATAAAATTGGGTTTTCTTTGTCAAAATGCGAATTCCTAGTTTCATTAATTAGGGAAATCCCAACGCCCTATGCCATTGGAAGTAACTACCTATATTGGCATGCTTTCTTTCTACAATACCATACACTACTACAGGTATTAGGCTCAGGAAGTTACCCACTGATATGAAGCACAAATGACGTCAACAAAGTCCTTAGTGCTTCGATCTGCACTAACGAAGCACTAAGAACTTTGCATGGTGACGGCATTTGTACTTCATATCGGTGGCTAACTTCCTGAACCTTATATTCTAATTGTGACGATGAAATTTTTAATATTCGATAGTAGTTCGAATCATAAATTGTGTGATAAATAGGTATTTACTAATCTATGGTAATTAATTTCCTATTTTTCGTTATAGGTGAAAGTATGGTTCCAAAATCGTAGAATCAAGTGGCGAAAGCATCATTTAGAACTAACTCATCAACGTTTAGCGGCTCTGAAACAACAACAATTACTTCTTAGTGAAGTGCAAGTTGATAATCAGGACACAAATAGTTCAAGCACAGACAATACGTGAAACTTTATCGATCGCAATATGAAAAGTAAATATAAAATAAACGTGTAAGTGCAATGTGTACCTCTAGGAGGGTATCAAAAACGTGTGATCACAAATTAGATACAGTATGCCATGGTGACGGATTTGTAACTGCAGCGAGAAATTGAGAAACTACTTTTAAATTAATATATGTAACAAATTAATTTAAACTCAATCTTGTATTATAATAGCAATAAACATTGTAACAAAAGTGTTGGCTTTTATTATGTGGTGGTGCTGTATAGATAAAGTTTAATCATGATTATGAATAATCGAATAATTTTGATAAGGGCTTAGTTGGTTTTTGCTCGCCATCAGCGTTCGCCCCTGAGTAAGTTTGGTGACCTTTGATCTTCTTACCCAAATCCAAGAGTTCTTACTTGCACCAAGAAGAACTTATACCTATACCAGGTTTCAAGTTCTTAAAAACTTCCGTTCGAGCGCTATCACGTGCACATACACATACAGACGGACGGTTGAACTACATGATTTCAAGAAGACGCTGTCCGGTCCTTAGTAAAATTAATCAATTAATTATCGATCACTTGATGATCTCTTACAACGATCAAAATAAATCATTTCATTTTGGTCTGGGTAAGCATGCACCGCGTGGTAACGTGAACCATTAATTATACACACCAACCATCAATATCGTTTCCCGTCTTTAGGTTATTAAATGTATGTACACTTTTAGATATATTATAGTAATTAGTATTTTTTGAATCTTAGCATCATGTCTTTTCCATTTAGAAATACTTATTATTTTCAACTGCAGTTTTACCTTCTCCTTCTGCCGGTTCGGGATATATTCCTCAACGTAAACGTAAATAGCTGCCGCTTTTAACAGTATATCTGTTTGAAACTTCCACAGAGAATAACCCTCTGAATTCTTAAGGTTTTCTATGTTGTTCCGCCATTATTCCTATATAACATTATCATCATAGGGATCTCACAAATGCCAATAGAAAATAACACCACCGTATTGTCTGTTTCTGTATCTATGCGTTTAAATAAAACTGCATGCCTATAATTGCATAGTAGGTAACAAACAGAGTAGCTCCACCTAATTTTATATTCAAAGCTCCAACGGAAGAGCAGAATGCGACATCTTCATGCAATTCTCACTAAACATATGACCAAGAAAAATTTCAAAGCGTTTTCATTCGTTTCTCTCTACTAACTTCTGGCTTCGACTTTAAAATCTTGCCGAGTGCCTCATCAGATAATAATACATTATGATGCAAGTGAATGTCAGCCTTTAAAGTACGTACATTGGTTGAGGCCTTAATTTTGCCAATGCCTTAAGGGCACTTATCATATACGTATCTCATATCAATTTGTACTAAGTATACCGGCACTTCTGAGCGATTATTTGAAGCCAAGGATAATTTCATAAGTGGCATTCGATGCTCGTCCCGAACTAACGCCGTAGTACTTATGCCATATAAATCAGATGTAAGTACCGAACTGGGTCACATAAGTAATTAAGGAGTATCCGGTTTCAACATTTACTAAGTCACTCGTTCCAGTCTAAAAATACGTTTAAACGATCGGTTTTAAAAGTTCCAATTCCAATTTAATGCGTAGCAGTCTAATTAAACCAGGTTTTCTTTAGAAAACAGTATTGTTGTTATACGGTTTCTGTGCCCATAAATTATAATAATGTTTTACCTATGCCATGACAACAGAATTCCGTTAAGCAACTAAAGCAGTAAAGGCAAAAAATGTACGTTTCGAGCACATCCAATTGCTTCTAGAATGGATATTTGAACTTGTAAAGGAAGCGGCCAAACAGTCAATAATGCTCAATCATAAAAAAGTTATAGTTGTAAATCGTAAAATTTTTATAATTCACGAAGCTTGCGTAAGTGCATTATGTGTCATTATCTTTTGAAGATAAGCTACATTCAGAAAAATGAATATTAGCATCATAGAAAGCTCTTATTATGCGTGTCAATCATCAGGTATGGTATCATGTGTTAAAGATTTTCCCTACAGTGGCTACTAGGGAATGCAATCCCGCAGCAAAATCTCAATCCCGGTATTTGCGGGATTGTTAGATGTTAATCTCGCGGGATCGCGGTATTTGCGGAGGATCCCGCAAATCTTTAAATAAATTGGCAAATAAGCAATTCTGTGCGGTTAACTTCTGTATTAAAATAAATCGCTAATTATCATAATATTTAACAAAAAAGTACCTTCGGCCTAACTTAGAACTCAAAAAAACCTCACCTGTAAAGCACAAAAAGGTGAACTTCCAAAGTGCTTCAATAATCATAGTACAATTTTAACGAAAAAAGTTTTATTTGTTACTCAGTTGTAAACGTTTATTAACAAGACAAAACGCAAACGGGTAAACGTCATCTTTAAACGCTACTGACTTGTAAAACTGACAGCTGACGTGTAAAAATTTTACAAGTTAGTAATCTAGTAATTTCATTGGCCAGAATTAATGCGAAGTCTCTGTTACATGGATAACATGATATTTTAGACATTTCTTCGAGATCAATTTAAGAACTAATTATTTACGTTTACTATTGTTTACAAATGAGTAACAAATAAAATATTGTACATTATACGCCAGGTAATAGTTTTTACTGGCTCTAGGAGATGACAGGCTCGCCTGACGGCTCGCCAGTCAACCTCTCCTATCGCTAGTAAAAACTCACTTACCTGGCTAATAATGTAAAATACTATAACAATTATTTAAAAAATAACTTCTCCGTTATGCGTTTCATTAACACAGTAAACAGAGTCGTCCCCTTGGTAGCCAAATTCCTCAGTCCCGCAAATCCAGCGGGATCCTGCTCCACTTATGCGCGGGATTAATCCCGCAAAAATGCTGCGGGATCCCGGTATTTCGCGATCCCGGTATTGCATTCCCTAGTGGCTACAGTGACCATTTAATGAAACCTGGAAACGGGACACGTGTAGAACACTAGTCTACCTTTTCGAAGGCAAAGACAGTGCTTATTTAGCTAACATCACTTAGTCCTTTCATATATGAGGGACACAGCGATATCATCAATAAATGAAGGAACCATAGCCATTAATAGCACCCCACATTGTCAGGATCATTAAGTCCCCTCACAGTACTTGGTCTCGATGGCTGCTCTCGGCCTGGGCCACTGTAATTACAAGAAACATAGGGAGCACCTCTGTTTTTCATTTAGTTAGATAGCTACTCTAGTCGCAATACTCAGGAACACTAAAACATGCTACACTTGGTAGCTGGGTTAACGAGAACAGAGGATTTTCTCACGCCTTATGCCATCCGGCACCTCATGCGCAATAAAAGTTCCTTGTGCGTAACCCACCCTCACAATGAACGAGGGCAAACAAGAGGTGTCTTCGAACGCGCTGGGCTCGCACGGTCCAGGCACGGAGTACTTACACCGATCTGAAAACTCGACGCATCCTTAGGTACGGAGCATTTACACCGCTCAGAAGACCCGCACGTACCCTTAAATTGGCCGGAACAGTACTGTCGGCACTACGTAATTCGAGGTGATATCATGGGAGGCTTTCCAACGTGTCTAGACGCGCACCATTCACAAACAAAACGCTGTTATAGTCAACAGGACCTTGCGTTAGGAACCTTAAGGCGGAAACACATTACTGTCACGTCACGTGAGCTCACTTGCTATCACGTAAAGTATACCTTTGCGTGATGTCACGCTAGGAGACACACTTGTGTGCACTCACGGTGTCGCGCGGTAGCTGTCGTTGCAATTTAAGATTTGCATTTAGTCATTAGTAGCGATGAAGCGAAGTAGAGATTCTTCTTCGTCAAGTTCCTCAACGGCTTTATGGCTCAGTGGTAGAGCGTTGGGCTATAAATCCGGAGGTCGGGTGTTCGCACCTGGGTTGAGGTGCATTTTTCATCTGTGGCAGAGTTGAAAATTATCTTAGACCAGTTTCGAGCATTCTGCCGGCTACTCCGTATTAGGTTTTCCTGCAGTTTTCCTAATTCGTAATGTAAATACCGGAGTAGTATAGAACAGCTTAAGACCGTCTGCAGAGGCACCTCTAAAAAATCATTATGCGGGTCACTCTGTAATTAGGCGCAAGCCTGTTGAGGGCCCAGAACAAGAGAGGTACAATGAAATAAAAATTTTAAAAAAATTTCAGACGAGGAAGAGGATATAGAAAACGTGGCTGCTTTTACAGTTTTATTTTTAAGATTCTACCAATTTCCTCCCAAGCTTCTTGTCGAACCCTCTGATCCCGGTACTCAGCAGAGGAGTGATTGTATGTGAGACGAACAATATCACAAGTTACAATTGATCACAGCTTAATCACAGAGAACAGTGTCACGGAAGTCAGAAAAATCATTTGTTAAAAACTCCTTGATGCTGTAAAAAGCTTTTGCAGTCAAGTACTTTAAGGCTTACTTTAAATTGGAATAAGTTAAGTTGTTTAATTTGAGAAGGTAGGACGTTGTATAAATGTATGCAATAATAGTTACACGAAAATGTAGTCCTGTCCAGCCTCACAAAAGGTAGACTTACGTTATCCCTATTACGGGTCTGATAGTTGTGGCACGTAGAGTGTACCTCAAAATTTTCAATGTTTGCTTTTATGTACAGAAGGCACTCCAGTATATACAACCAAGGATATGTTAATATACGGAGCGATGCAAAAGCGTCTTTGCATTGCTCTCTATATTTAAGGTTATTAATGATCCTAATGGCTCTCCTTTGTAGCCCGAAAATACGATTGGCTATACTGGAATGTCCCCATACCAATAATCCATAGGAAATATGAGGCTGAATTAAAGAGAAGTATATTGTTTTAAGAATTTTTGCAGATAGACTACCAAAGGCCGCACGTAACAGGTAAATACCAGAATGATTTTTTTTAGAAATTTCATCCCCATGATTATGCCATGCTAGTTTATAGTCAAGATGTACGCCCAGATACTTAACTTTCGGTGACGTGAGGGATACGTCAAACTTGCACAGTGAAGATGTAACATTTAAAGACTTGTTCTTATTTAGACATAATTGATTTGCATTGAACCATTCTGTGGCCTTCGTTTGCACCTCCCTGCTAAGAGAAGTTGCCTTTTCAAAAGATCTACAGCTAATTGACAGAGAAGTGTCGTCAGCGAACAGCATAATATTGCAGTGTGAGCTCATGAAACAAGCGAGGTCGTTGATATAGATTAAAAAGAGAACAAGACCTAGTACTGACCCTTGGGGCACCCCGTGTAGCATTGTCGTTGACTCTGATTTGGTGTTATTAATGGTTACATACTGGAGTCGTTCTGATAAATAAGATTTAACTAAATCTCTGCTGTCGACGTCAAAATTGTAAAATTGTAATTTATTTAGTAAGATAGCATGGGAGACGCAGTCGAAGGGTTAAGATAAATGCTCACACAAAATCACATTTAGCAGGCATAGCGTTCAACACCACTATATTTAATTAATAATCAACATACTCTTAATAAAGACAAGACCGTACCTTCATTAATAATACAAATAGCTGTCGTAAACTCAGACGTAATTTATATGCATAACATTTCAAAGGAAATATACGCATGTACCCTTTTATTATTAACAATGATTCCATACATACAATCAAAATGCAAGCGGAGGCACCCACCTTGTGTAATGTAGAATAATACAACTGCACGTAACAAAAGTCACCGGCATATGTAGACCAAATATCCCTTTTTTGAACTCATTGTTCAAATATTAATTAATATCGGCGACTCCAATCGCCGTGCTTTAAACAGTTTGTTTAGCTTCCCCTAAGTCCGTTTTACATTTGACAGTTTTGTTGGGAAAACACGTACCTAGACGAAACAAAGACTCTATTAATTACGTGGTTACGTTCGCGTGGCACTGCCGAATTTGGAGATTTCATTCCCACTGTTTGGATAAGTATAATTACCCGTAATTAGTTGAATGGACTACAAACAACGTCCGATTAAGTTTGACCCCGAACCCAGATTATTCCGGTGTCGGGGAAAGGCGTAATTAATTAAAAACATTTTAATGATTTGTTTAAACGTATCGAAGGTATAAGCGTACATTTGCCCCTACTCGAAATGGACGTTTGGATAAATAGAAAATGAAATATATAGTACTTTTGCATTTTCGCAAGGTACGTTTTGTAAGTAGGTACCGAAGTTTTGAGCATTGAGCTTTGCCGTAAATTTACTGAACTCGTCCGATTCCTGAAGCTGCCGTTACTCTCGTTGAATTTACACTCGAAGCTTCAGCTCACGGATTAACATTACCCCACGAGAAAAGTGATTAGTGCTCAAGCTTCATCTCACCATCAGTTTTCCGATTCGCGATCAAAATCCAAAAGGCACAAGATCAAACTATGTAATGCGTATAGTAGTCTGGCGTATAAGCCAAACGAGTTTGCACTTTGAGGTAAAGTTTTGAAAATTAGTATAGATGGTTTTTGGCCCTTCTTCTTCAAGATCAGATAAGGCGCCATGCTCAATGTTCCTCGGAACCAGAGTTATGAGTTGCGTATCCTGTAAGGAGATGTTTAATGAAAACGACATTAAGTTATGATTTGACGAACTTTCTCTGACAAAATGTACTCGTAGTATAACTACACATGCTTCAAAGCATTCATGGAGTAATGGGGGACCCAATTACGGCTGGTTGCCTACACATCAGGGTGTAAAATGACAATTTACTTAAATTTTCTTCAGATTTCGTCTTTTCTTCTTATTTTCCATCTTTTATATCCAGATTGGGCTTTTTGCTTATTAAAATATGTTCTACAACATAGAGTAGACGTGCGCACCCAGTTATTTAGATCACACGATATATCATTTTTGTCTATCCACGTAACAATTTGACGAACTTTCTCTGACAGAATTACTCTTAGGCTAACTATACATGCCTCAATGCATTTGGTGGTTGTAGGGTGCCTAAATTACGGCTGGTTGTCTACCCTAAAAGGTGCTGATTCAAAGTTATACTCTGTTTTTTAACTAGGAAGACGGATTTAAAAGTTCCCGCAAAAAATTTTAGTTTCTATTGGCTCACGCTGCGCCCGTTTTACACCCAGGTAAAATTGCTATTGACATGATTTAACTGTCAAATTTAATCGCGAATCTCGTCCTTAACTGTTGTACTTATTTTTGAGTTTTTGTGTGTTCCGAGTCCTTTTGCATAAATTTTAACAAAAAAAAACAGTTCTTTTAAGATCTACAGTATACCGGATAATTAAAGAATATCGAAGTTCTGGGATTGTTACTTCGAAACGTTCCGGTGGTCATAATGCTGTTGCAAATGTGAGCTCTGACGATTGGCGGAATTGTGTGCAACACGTTACTAAGGAAGAAAATAAGATGTGTAGATTGGATGGCCTAATGGATACACTTATAGAACCATTAATTATTTCCTCGGATCGGAAGACAGTGACAGTTTTAGTGAACTTTCGGAAGACAGTGACTAAATCGCTTATACATAAAGCAGTGAACTGTGCTGTTTAATAATATTGTTCTGAATTT
Source organism: Photinus pyralis (assembly GCF_008802855.1). Lineage (NCBI taxonomy): Eukaryota > Metazoa > Arthropoda > Insecta > Coleoptera > Lampyridae > Photinus > Photinus pyralis. The sequence goes on along the minus strand of NW_022171412.1, from coordinate 4,093 downwards.
GTTCAATAACTTAACATTTGTTGTAAATTGTAATGTGGATTGTGTAGTATTACAACTGATAAAACATTTAAAACTACAATTCAAAATAATGTTTCAAAGGCCAAAAAATGTATGCAGGATTATTACTTATTATCTATGTATTACCTATTTATTATAATTCGCTTTTAAAAGTATGATGTATGCATATAAACGAGTTCCTACCAAATAATATCCCAAAAGCATAAATAATGAAATCTATCCAAATGTGAAAGAAAAACACGTCACGCAACACACAATACATGTCTGTATAAAATGAGTCTATTATTTTTGTTACTAGATTCTAGTGACATTTTCAGTGTAAATCAGGTTTTTAAATTCGTCTTCCTAGTTAAAAAACAGAGTATAGTAGTTATGATGTATATAAACGGCTCCGTTAACTTAGCACCACCATTTCAAATTTTTGACTAAAGACAGATTGCGCTAGAATCTCTATGGCTAGCGCCAGCTAGCGCCAGCTAGCGCCACTTTGAGTTCAGCTAGCGCCATTATAGATTTTGCAGAAAAGCCCTTGACTTTCGGGGGGTGCTATGTTAATGCCAGCACCACCGTTGCGTCCGATCATTTCCAAAAGCAAGCGCTGTGTTCGCCAGACCTAGCGCCAGCTAGCGCCACAAATTTTAGAGCTAGCGCCACCCCCCAATAGTGAGGGGAGCAATTTTTCCTAGCACCACCATTTTGTCTTTTCATGTAAAATTTTGACGCTTTGTGTTCTGCTGACCTAGCGCCACTTTGAGCCACTTTGAGTTCAGCTAGCGCCATTATAGATTTTGCAGAAAAGCCCTTGACTTTCGGGGGGTGCTATGTTAACGCCAGCACCACCATTGCGTCCGATCACTTCCAAAAGCAAGCGCTGTGTTCGTCAGACCTAGCGCCAGCTAGCGCCACAAATTTTAGAGCTAGCGCCACCCCCCAATAGTGCAGGGGGCAATTTTTCCTAGCACCACCATTTTGTTTTTTCGGGTAAAATTTTGACGTTTTGTGTTTTGCTGACCTAGCGCCACAAATTTTAGAGCTGTCATCACCCTCCAATAGTGTGGGGGGAGGGGGCACCACCATTTTGTCTTTTCGGGTAAAAAATTGATGTTTTCTGTTCTGTAGACCTAGCGCCCAAGTTAACCTAGCGCAATTATAAATTTTGCAAAAAAGCCTTTAACTTTTGGGGGTGGTTTATTAGCCTCTAACACCACCATTGTGTTCGATGACTACCAAAAGCAAGCGCTGCGCTGTGTTCTTTAAACGTAGCGCAGAGCTGGCGCCCAATCCCCAACATTGTGGGGGTCCTTTTTTTATAATACCACCGGTTTGTTTTTTCGTGTACAATTTTGCCATTTTGTGTTTTGCTGACATCTCCCAGATAGAGTCAAAATCTTAAGAGTAGGCGCCACACCCAAGTAGTCTGGGACAGTTTTTCCTAGCTTTATGACTTGGCACCACTGAAATATTTTGGATTAATTTTCTAGTAAAACGAGTGGTGTGGTAGCTGAATCTGCGGAAAGTATTAAAATAAGGAAATACAGTTCAATTATTATAGAACAGAACCATATTTTTATACCTTTCGCAGTAGAGACATTGGGACCTTGGTGTAGAGAAGCTCGAAAATTTTGTGGAATACCTGGGAAAACGCATTACCAATATTACTGGGGAACCCAGAGCTACCACTTACTTACGACAAATTTAAGTATTGCCATACGTGCAGGTAACGTGGCCAGTCAGTGTAATGGGGACCACGATCCCCATGGAAGAAAATTATCATTTATTAACGAGCTCCTAGCGAGTTTATAATTTTGCGGTGTTTGTCCGTCTGTCTGTTAGCACGATATCTCGATAACGAATGGAGCGATTACGATAAAATTTTGTAGGTGGATTCTTTACGAGATTCTTTATCAAATTTGTAGATCGGAGTTCGTGAACTGGCAATGTAACCCAATAAATAAGGAAGGCCCTTTTGACATCTCCGTGAGTTATGAACCGAATTGCATGAAATTGCGTATAGCTTTAGCCATATAAAACGCAATTCCAAAAATTGAGCCTAATCGATCAACATTCACAATGCTCTTTTCGCATTTCGACCATTTATAAACCGAATAGCAAACTTTTTTATTTATGAAGGATTTAAATGAAATTTGATACATAACCACTTGGAATAACATCAAATATAACGCTAGTTTCAAAATTTGATTTTGCGCATGCGCAGTGCCAACTTTCTTATTTATGGAGGGATTTAAATGAAATTTGACACATAGCCACTTTGAATAAAAGTAAATGTTGGAAAATTAGTAGTTGTGATAAGTTTTTCTTAAATATTTAAAAAACTATACTATTTAGCGCGATATAAAATAAATAATCTCCAGTAAATTGCGAACAAAAATGGCCTCATATATAATCTTGCTAAATTGAACCATTCCAGAGTTACGGAGGGTGTAACGTTGTAATTATTCTAAGTTAGTCAGTACGAATTTCCCTTGTTACGGCACTGGCGGGGGAGAATGCGATGGAACCTTCAATTGTTGGTTTTGACGATTGTGGGTTTCGGCGTTGGTGCCTGTGCGATTGGCGGGGCGAGGAAAATTCGTGCGTGTCTTACTTTCTTTTCGTTGCTCGTTTTGGGAAGACGCAAAGGTGTCGGTTGAATATTAGTTCGCTGGTGTAATGTCGTAAAAGATTGGTTTCCGTCATCTATTGAAGTATTACCTTTCACGGAATCATCTTATTAAACTATGGATTGATAGTTTTTTTTTGGTTAATCAATATCGTAGTGAACTCTTTTGAGAGGCTTTTAAACGAATTACCAGCGAAACTATGTAAGTAGATATACGGAATTAATATCTCGGCCATTATAATGTTCATTTTTAGTGACCGTATCTTCCTGATCGTTATTAATTATCATACAACGTCAATCTTTCCAATAGACCTTCTTTAATAAGAGGTAAAGAGGGTTATGCGTACTACAATGCACCGTTTTAAACAATCGCTTTTCTGAATCCTTGTATCCCGTTTAAATTTGCACATTAACATATGTCACCGGAGGGACGTCCATTTTGAATTATTACCAACAGATGCCTTCATCTGAATACACATTCAGCAGTAATCAGCCGTTTGGAACCGCGAGATAGAATACACGACCTATATCTGAGCTTATCACCGTCGACATAATTACTTAGCCTATATCAATTATCTGACCAGTTTTGGGGAAATTTTCACTATTTTAAATTTAACTGTAATCGTAATTCTGGTTAACGATCTTTCGATTAATGCCGACATAATTGGCTCTGATTATTGTTTTTGTATTTGAGATCTCCTTCGGAGACATGATTTAATATTGGTTTGTCCTATTACGATCGTGGGAAGTACCGCAAGTGGTAAGCCCCTCAGGCACCGTTAAGTTCCTCACTGTAGCATTTTTGATTCACCGAGGCATTCTCGGTTAATTTGTCCTTTTATTCTTTATTATAGCTACTAGGTTGAACATTCTTGGGATGAGCTCACTCCACGAATGCCTTCGGAACTACATGTAAGAATAATACCTTCTCTTTATATACTTGTGTGTTCGCCACCTCGTTTTGGGGTTAATAACGTTAAGTTTCATGCCGTCGGGTGTGATCGAGTTATCGTTCACTAATTTGTGGGATTAATGTTCAATTAAGTAAAGTTTTTGGGGGAATTCAATTTAGGGGAAGAGATTAGTAAATGTATATTATTTTTAGTAGTGCATATTCATGCGTTAAGATTTTTTCTTGAATTTGGTGTATCTTACTGAATAAATTTTTGATTTTTGGGTGGTCAGGTACTCACTGATTATATTATTGTTGTGCCGCTACTGTTACACTTCCTTATTCCGGTAACAGTCAGTGTATAATATTCCAGGTAATAAGGTGGCGCCCTTACTGCTTTGCTCTAGCATACCTAATTATTAGATGAGAGGAACGGAATTCAGTGCCCGCAGAGACCGAACGATACCTAATGACCCTTGAGTGCTCAAGCTTACCCCGATTAATAGTCACCCCTGAGCTAGTTGGCCGATTAGCGGCGGGTTTGAGCAAATTCACCGTTATAG
>NW_022171411.1:0-990 GCF_008802855.1 Photinus pyralis | reverse complement strand
ATGTTTTATACAAAACTTTCTTTATAATGATTGTGGAATAATCTGCCGTTTTTAGAATAAGTATACGGGGCCAGGTAATAAAGGTTGAAGTGGTTAAAAAGATTCAAAAAATATTTTTTAAATTGTTTTAACCTTTTAGAATTTTGTTTAAATTTTTTGGAATTTTTCTTTTTTGTGATGCTTTTGAAAAGAGAATTAATACGCTATGTTTTAGATTACAATTTACAAGTTATTGATCCCGTATACTTAGTTATTCTGAAAGCGGCAGATTCAGCAGTCATTATAAAGAAACTTTTGTAATGAATATTTTCCTGCATCTCTTTTAAATAAGAAAATATAAGGTTCCGAAATTGAACTGTTTAAAAATTCATGCCAAGGCCAACGGTCTATCTTTTAGAACAGTTAATATTTTCTGCACTGGACTTGTAATTGAGCTATTGTATTGTATAACACGTTTTTCTTTATATCAAAAACCGAGTCAAAAACGCAGAATGTAGCGAACCGCATATTTCTTCAATATTCAATGTTGAGAATGTAGAATTAACGGGCTACTGTAAGAAAAGGATTATTTAAATTATTTTTGTATTGATGTATAAAACCGAGTATAAAACATCTACTTTTATACTACCAATAGTTATTTATTATACATTATATTATATTATATATTATATTATATTATATTATATTATAGACGATAAAGGGATATTTTAACCATTGCGTGAATTAACTTTCACAAGATGATTAATTTCCCTTTATTATCTTTATTTTATAGGGGGAGTCATATAAATCATTGTAATAACGCTTCTGACAATCCTGAATTTAATTTAGACATCAAAAGTAGCAATCTTAGGTTCTGCCGTCATGGTCGTTTCAAAAACAGCATTGAATAAGTTCCGATCCTCATTTTATTTCGTGCTCCGTGTCCCATTGGAAATAAGAATGACAGATGTCATTAGAATGCACAATCGTCTGTTTCACTTTATCTACCCT
>NW_022171410.1:0-25825 GCF_008802855.1 Photinus pyralis | reverse complement strand
AAATCCGCATAATATCCAATATGATCTCTAATAAAAGTTATAATTTTTCTTTAACTCGTTGGTAATAGTTGGGATAAGTTTAATTTTTAAATTTAAAACGTGAGCTTTAAATCGTTTCCTAATAAACTCTCGTTCCTACCAAATAACTAATTTTAACTTTACTTGTGTTCATGAATTACCTACTAACTTTAAACTGTGCGTTTCCGCGATCTTCTTCCATTTACTTTAACTTTTATATAAAATTCAGAATTGACAAAAATAATAAAAGTAGAATTCTTTGGATATCATTTTACATATGTACCGTGTGTTCTATTTTGGTTGAGACTCAGCTGTATTTAAAGATAGAGACTTGTGGTTTTCACAACCTTGTGTCACTTTTTTTGTGAAACTTTTAATACCACAAACAAAAACAATCTTTCAGTTTACTTCTGGGATAAAGACTGAAAACGAAGTGTGACTTTTTTCTAAGTATCATTATCTCATGTAGGTACAATAGAAAGAAAGTAAAAAGTAGTAGGCCATAGATTCATCGAGATTTTGTTTTCTTTATTGTATCCATAGTAACTAAAGCAGCCGATAACAATCAATAGAAATGGCAGAAGGTCATTTCAAACATTTGAAAAATATGATATCCTATATATAATTAGGTAATTAAGATATACAGGGTGTTGCATTTAAAGAATACCCAGCTTGCGGTCAAATCTCAGAAACAATAGCTAAAATAAACAGTTTTGATATTTCTTCTATCGTACATGGGTAGTAAGATATGATAACATTCCAAAAAGTCAATCTTTCCAATTTCACACTGTACCTGTGAAACAAACGTAGCTAGATTGATTTTATGTGTGGTATTAAAAGTATCACAAAAAAGTGGTACAGGGTTGCGAAGTCTGCCTTTAAAACCAGGTGAGATACACTAAAGTCTCAACCAAAATAGGACACACGGTATAAAGTTTGCTACCATATTAATATTTTTCTTGACCTCAGATTAACAATTTCAATTAAAAAAATCAATTAAATTCGATCCATTATCGTCTATCAACCAAAATTTGTCGTCGCGATAAAATAGATACTAGAAATGAGGTCGCTTGCGGCATTTTTGAACGGAGTTTGCGGGTTCATGTCCTGTTGGTATTCGAAGTTTCAAGTGACAGAGCTAGCGACTGAATTGTAAATACAAACTTTTGAATTCATCGAGCTTGAATGCTTCGAAAAGTTTTACATCAAAGAGCTATCTCGTCTTCGTAAAATTACTCTAACCAATAAAAGTTTTCACCAGGAAATGTCGTTCCGTAAACTATACTTTATTTTGCACATGATTTTAATTCAAATCACAAAATAACAGAAACTCTCAGTCGCATATTTAATTAAATTAATTTATAACCGGTGAAATAGCATCTGTTGTGTCTGTTTGATGAGTTTGCCTATGATCATAAAATAATCCTGCAGGTTGTATTTTGTATACCTACAAGCACTGAAGTAACTGAATATTAATTAAGATATTACAACAAAGTAACAACATAAAATTGGCGGTGAGGAATTAAACTCTCAATGGCAGAAATTGAAAGAATTAAACAACTTGATTTAACACGGGAATTATTTGAAAGATATGTGAAAAGGGTTAAATTACATTTTTTTCGTTAATGCGTCGCATTGGGAGAAGAATAAGGGCACAATGTTTTTATTAATTAACCCCGAAATGGAGAAATTTCCGTTTGTAAAGCGTGATCTTTGAAGTTGAATGAAGAAGTAAACGATTATGTAATAGAAATAAAAACTTAGCTATACCCTCTAGATATATGACAAATTGGTTCCAGGACTCAAAGAGAGCAGAATAAATTACTCAAAGAAGGCGCCTAATCAAACGGAGACTAGATTATGACGAAAAGAGGACAGAATTCATCTGCTAAAATTTACTGTTTGTAAGAAAGGAGGGTGCTTATTACACAGTGTAACGTAAATTATTAACGTTAATTTTACAATACTAACAGTAAATTTATAATAGTTAAAATGGATTAATTTATAACAGTTGTAAGAATTTATTTTCTCTATTACAAAGCATTATTAGTGTTCACCGATTATTACGTGTTGAAAGATCCCCGTAACTTCTGCAAACAATTTTAATAAATGATTCCAACTATTGTTGGAATTTAACAACGCAATTTTACCGCACAGTACATGTCGATTTTCACATTCTTTTCTATCGTGAGCAGTAACAAGGGCACTTCGTTTAAACAAACAGCAGCGCGAGAACGCATTGAATTTTAATTGCCATCATCCATATATATTGATTTCTGGCGATTGAATTTATGATTTGGGGATTCCGGAATTATTATGGGACGGATTTCACCTATCCCTATAGTGAAAATTTTAATTGCGTTCTTCCTTCATCCTAAGTACCGCCATTTGCATTTCGCGTAATTGAAGTGCACCATCTTTAGGTTTGGAATGATATTTCTGTACCGCAATTTCCATCGACAGTTGCTGCTTTGTCTTATTTAAGAGGTATGTACATTTTAAGTTATCAAAAAGAGGGCCGGTTACCTATGATAGCTTTTAGGGTTCATGTTCAGGCTAGAATTTTTAGTTGCGGTCTAAATTTTAATTTTTAAGTACCAGTGTGAATTCTGGATACGCACCTTTGACATATATTTCCAGCTGCTGATACTGGGCGACCATTTTGCTGTGAAGTGGATCAACGGGACATGAAAGGAATTCAAGATCAAGATTCGATCCTCAACAAAGAGACAACTCGCGTAACTCTTTAGCGTTTTAGGTAAAAACTATTTTGCCCCTTACATTCAAGCAATTTGTTAACATCAGTACCCACTCTTTTCCCATCTCGGTTAAGTTATGATCGAGTTTGAAACGCGAATGTTGTTGGAGACCACCACTTCCTTATGAACGGTTGGCCATTTATGTAAGTACCCTCAGGCATTAATCAATTTATTATATACCGACCCCTGCGGCTTGGAAGGTTCTCTTTTGATTAATTTCAGGTTTGGATGCGAGAACTGGGCTCTCTTCCATGTTTTACTTGTACTGTAGGTCGGAATTTTGTATCAATGTATTAATTTGTGAAAAGTTGTCGGTAATTAGTTTGCTAATCGATCATTTTTGATTGGGGGAACTTCAATTGTATAGTGTATTTACTAAGAGTCGTAAGTACCAGTATTTCTGTTGGTATCTAAGTTAATTTGTACTGTTATTACTACCCTCGTATCTTCTCAATTGCATACGAGGAGGAAAGCTGAGTGGCGCTCAACCCCATTGGTAAGTGCAACGAAGGACGAAGATCAAATGCCCAAAACGAAATACCGCTGTGGAAGATTTCAAGCTCTTAAGTATTTTATGTTTCAACCCTGAGCTAGTGGGCCCTTTATGCGGCGAGTTTGAGGAAAGGCAGCGCCAACTATACCAACCGGCTGGAGATGGGGTGAAATGAAAAAATGCAATCTCGTAAAAGCTATTTTAATAAAGAAGTTTCAACAAAGAGATGGATTCAACGGCCGAAAGTAGAATCGAAGTACCAATGGAAGTTAGCACGAATATTATACCCGGTTACATTAATGTACCTGAGAGAAAAGAAAAGGAGCCTACAATGGGGTTACCTTACAGGATGGGCATTTAGACGCGTTGGAAGAGCCATTAAGCGAATCGGTGGCGGAAATGAGTAAGAAAATGGACTCACAGAATGAGCTAAGATTTAAACGGAAATAATTAATTAATTAATTGACAGGCAGAAAGCGGAAATAAAGGCAATGGGGATGAAGACACTTGGCGAATGGAAGAACGAAGGGCTATAATCAAACAAGTACGAGGATACTTGAGAGAGATGGACCAAGAAATGGACCAGGTTAAGGATGGAACAGAGTTACACGCAACAAAAGGTGACGAGGCCTTTTCGTTTTTTAAAAAAGTGATCCACGATCATCAAGACACAAATGTAAAAGAAATAAATGAAATTCGGGAAGAAATGAAAGACATGCCGATACAAGGGCGGTTACACTATGTGGTAAATTTAAAAAGTGACCAGGGGCGGCTCGAGAAATTCGATGGCTTTTGAAACTTTTGTAGGCGAAGGATCCAAGGGTTTATAGAACGCAGTTTACCGGGGTTGATGAATTGAATTCAAAACGAAGAGGAGGGTGGTGCTAAAGTTTGGTATGATACGATCGGGAAAAAAATTTCGGATTACGCAACATTTGAAAGTAACTGTTGTAAGCAATTTTGGGAAGAATGCGAGCAGAATTAAGTGACATGGCAATTAAATTTAGGGAAAAATAACTGAAATGTAAGGACCCGGGTGAAGTACCTCATGGAGAATTATGCAAAATTTTACAGGCAAGAATGCCAAAATAAATTTTAATTATGCGTTTAGCGAGGTTCTATGAAGAGGACGTTTCACAAAGGTGATAACAGATTGCAATTCCAATGCGGGGGGTATAATGACAGGAATGTGTATAAAGGAGAATACTGTAAAGAACTGAGGGAGAAAAACACAGCAATATTATAGTATTTTCTAAGATCTCTATAAAATGCCGTACACTGTTCACTTAGATTGCCTAAAAAATACTGTCTGTAAGGGGGTCTTCGAAGTAATCCCCCCGATCGTTGATTTAAAATACAGGGTGACAATTTGAAAACTTACCACCCCCCATATCTTAGTAAATGGACAAGATATTTAAAAAAATCAAAATCCGTTTCGGTGATTCGGAGGGGGAATCACAATTACATAGTTGGCGACGCACCCCCTCACATCCCCTGCGCCCCAGCCACCCCAACTTTTAAATCTTAAATAGTGACCCCCCATGTGTGATACGTCGTTGGAAAGCTCTGAAAAACTGCTTTCCAACCGTACCAAATAGCCATTCATTTAGGTTAGTTAATTATCGTGAAATCAAAAAAATTTCCAACGACGTATCACACATGGGGTCACATTTAAGATTTAAAAGTTGGGGTGGCCGGGGCGCAGGGGGTTGGAGGGGGTGCGTCGCTAACTATGTCATTGTGATTCCCCCTCCGAATTACCGAAACGGATTTTGATTTTTTTAAATATCTCGTTTATTTACTAAGATATGGGGGGTGGTAAGTTTTTCAAATTGTCACCCTGTATATGCTTTTCCAGCACCTCATTGTCCGTTTAGTTTGTACCTACTTGCAGTCAATGTTCCCGTAGATTACTTTCACGTTGTTAAAAATGACATTACAAAATCAAACAACAGAATCTACCCGTTATTAAACATTAACGCATGAGTAGGTACATATAACTTTAAATAAATAAACCTAATATAACATTTCTGTCGTTATCGAACAACCCTTCATTCTAACGTTAACATAAGGCGACCTTAATAAGATAGAAACATGCAGACTTTTTATTCTCTTGGAAGTCCCTTAAAATGCTAAAAGTTGCCCGCAAAAACTTTTAATCCATAAAGGAGTCAAACCGACCATCGCAGTGAAAAAAGACATTATGTTCTTTCGCGGATCCTCCGTCATGCCATAAATCACAGCTGTACTGCATTAAGTAGCAATAATCGGCAGTATCCTTTCCGCAAAGAATGAATGGGATAATTGCTGAAAAAGTTGTTTTTAGTTTGAAGCTTGTGTCATAAATTGTAATGTAATTAAAATCATTATCCGGAACGGAGTAAACGTTAATAGAGTGCAATTCGTATTTAAATGGTTTAGATTATATGTATAAGATTTGTATTTTCAGTTTATTAGTAGTAAATGTTTTTCGATATAGTTTATAGCCAGAATGTGATCGGAATGATGCACTTGAATGTATCTTGCATTAGAATTTAAGCGAAAAGCAAATTGTTTCATTTTTCTAATCCTAAACGTTTTACTACATTGATCGAAATCTAACAAGCGTTTCAGTTTACCTACTTTCAAACAATTCGGGATTTTATTTTTAATACATAAGGAATGACACAGAATACGACTGGCTAGTTGAAGAATAAAGGATCTAGCAAAGGATAGTACTAACAGGATCAGAGTCAACCATCACATTAATGCAGCTTTCATGTGGATACGTCGAAAAAATGAAAAGTAGAAATTAAGGAAGGTCAAACGATAATCCATGTGACAAATTAGTTATAGTACTGGAAATTATTAGTCCAGTTAAATTACGGTTTGGGCTGGATGTTGTCATTTCACTCAACGAAACAAAAAAAAATCCGCTGAATCCGAAAATCATATTGCTCTGAGCGAAGTAATGAACAGAAATGAATTTGTTTATAATCGAATATTTTCTATAAGATGCAGTTGGTATGGAACGTTCATTTTGAAATTTATGGAAAAATATAAAAAAAGAATCCCGAAAATTAACAATTGGTGTTTACTAAGAAAAATTCATCCGATTTTTTGCCAAATTCGTATTTGGTCACTTCTTTTGATAACAAAACAATATGACAAACCCGATCATCGTAGGTTTTATAGTTTTATTACATAATTCAAATAAACAAATTTATAAAACGATGCTTGGTCTTTCAAACTGGGCGACTCCCAGAGCATTCTCAATTTTTTCATAGATGGTGGAACTCTAAAAAAACCTTTTCCAAAAATTGTCCCGATGATTCTTGCAAATCGACGGACTGTGGAATTTTGTTAGTTAGTTAGTAACAATTGGAATAACTCCCGAAATATAATAAGAAATGTAACCTAGAATGTAACTCTATAATAGGCCGTTGGCATTTTGATTAATAAAAATCATACATTTTGGTCAAATAGAAGCATAAGAAAAGTTAAAGCTTTAAAGAATCGTTCGATTCGGCCCGATTTGCAAAATCATTTTTGGTCGTTTCAAACACAAGCCCAAAGTCAAAAACTGATTCTCGTGAACTATTAATCGGATTTAGAGGTATTTTTTTAAATGTAGGAGTAGGTCTTTCCGAGAGCTTTCCATTCGCCTATTATAGATTTACATTTCTTGTTGTATTTGCAAATTATTCCATTTAACTAAGAAAATTCTTCGGATTTTGAAAAAAAATTCCACAGTCCGTCGATTTGCAAGAATCATCGGGACAATAATTGTTGAAATAACTTGCTTTAGAGTTCTGTAAGAAAATTGAGAACGCACTGGGAGTCCCCGAATGTGAAAGAGAAAGCGTCGTTTTTTTAATTTATTCATTTAATTAATCAATGACTATGATACTTACGGCGATCGGGTTTGTAATATTGTTCTGTCATCAAAAGAAGTGACCAAATACGGATTTTCAAAAAGATCGCATGAATTTTACTTGTAAAAACAGATTGTTAATTTTCGGGATTCCCTTTTTATATTTTTCCGTAAAACACAACATTTGCAAATGAAATTTCCGAACCAATTTTATCTTAAGGAAAATTCATTTCTCTTCATTTTTTCTGTTAGAGCAATTATTGTTATCGAGATAATTGAAGTTAAATGCGAAAAACACGAGATTATCCCATTTTTTCTTTGTTTTTTGTTTTAGACTGGTTCACTGTTCGAAGATTCTCTGTCCTAGGGGCATTTCAGACAACATTTGGCCAAATAGGCTTTTTTTACTAATTGGTACCTGCTGAACACGAATATCGATGTTGGCACCTCGAAATCTGAACAGGAAGTCCAGAATTCAAGATGGCGGCCAATTTCCGAAAATGTTGATATTTTTACTCATGCGATTGATTTTTTCGATCTAAAAACCGATTATAATGTTACTCCTGACGGAGGTATGGCACGATAATAATAGTGAACAAATGTTTAAACAATGATTCCATAGTTTTTCTAACCTGAAAGTGCGTAAAAGTGGAAACCTTTTTTTCATAGTACTATGGCTACTGTTTAAATTTCTTCACATCGTGTAAGTATTAAATTATTTCTGTTTTGGCAAGCATTTTAGTTACTGTGCGTCGTGTGATTGCTGGAGGCTTCAATGATTAAAGAAACGTTTTCTGTAACCGTCAGACGACACAGATTTCCTCCTTAGAAACGACCCATTTTTTCGATCTAAAAACAGATTATAATGTTATTCCTGAGGTACTTCACGATAATAATAGTTAACTATTGTTTTAACAATAATGTAATAGGAGGATGCAGGATGCGTAAAATTAAGGATTATGAAATTCCCAGTTCCCCTTGCTAAAAGGAGGACTTGCAAAACGATTGTTTCCAGTAATCCTGACACATGTAAGTATTCCCGACATGCGTTTATATTGCATAATTCTCCTTACAAAGTTTTGATAACTACAATCTTTCGAATTGTACGTTAATTTTTAAATGAAAAAAATGAAGGGAGTTCAACTATACTGCGGTGTTTCGGAAGATTCTGATTTTGCTAGGTATTAATTACCATTCCTCAGGATATATTATTATTATTAAGGGATGAAAGCATATAGAAAAGTGAATACAAATTACAAATACCTTAGTTATTCTCATGGTGTTAGGTCAATCGTCTTATTGACAATTAGGTAGTACAAATCAATTGAGCTTTGCGATATTTTTACAAAGTTTTGACGAGCAATACGACAAAGGACGATATCTAGAGCAGCCTTCGGAATTAATCTAACGTTGGGAGAATGGGAATGTAGCTATTTTCAATTCAGGATAGATAAGGTAGTCTGAGCGACATTTCATAGTTTATAAGATAAAAAAAGTACATCTTGAGATTTACGCCTGATATGCCGTAATGATGGAAAAGGATGAAATGCTAGAGAAGATTAGATGGAATCGCAAGAGAATGGAGTTCAGAATTGTTAGATCTAAAGCTTCGCAGCTCCTGAAATCTCGAAGTGATGAAGAAGCAACAGGAATGCATCTGTATCTGTAGCGTTTTTCTAGTATCCGCTTCCTTGAAGTGAAAAGCTTCCAAGGAGGAAATCTGTGTCGTCTGACGGTTACAGAAAACTTTTCTTTCATCATTGAAGACTCTCGCAATCACCAGTACGCCGTCAAATGAGGCCTCTTCAAGGTGATGCGACAAGATTTCTTCCTCTAATAAAAGGAAATTCTTCCATATGAGGTTATGGACCATCGCGGATATCTTTCACACGACGCACAGGAACCAAAATGCTTACCAAAACAGAAATAATTTAATAATTACACGATGTGAAGAAATTTAAACAGTAGCCATAGTACTATGAAAAAAAGGAATCCACTTTTACGCACTTTGACGTTAAGCCTAATTTACATTTGGCTAGTTTACTGGCGGAAAGTACTGTCGGTCAGTAAACTTGCCACGTGTAAATGCGCGGAAAGTGCCAGTTAAATAGAAATAGGGTAGCAAGTTTACTGGCAGAAAGTACTTTCCGCCAAATGTAAATTAGGCTTTAGAAAAACTATGAAATCATTGTTTAAACATTTGTTCACTATTATTATCGTGTCATACCTCCGTCAGGAATAACATTATAATCTGATTTTAGATCGAAAAAATCGGTCGCATGAGTGAAAATATCAACATTTTCGGAAATTGGCCGCCATGTTGAATTCTGGACTTCCTGTTCAGATTTCGAGGTGCCAACATCGATATTCGTGTTCAGCAGGTCCAAATTAGTAAAAAACGCCTATTTGGCCAAATGTTGTCTGAAATGCCCCTAGAACCTGTTAAAACGCTGTTTTTTATAAAAGTGAACCAGTATATTTATAACAATATGGTCCAGGAGTTTCCGGCAAGGGGGACTATGATTTTCGGATTCAGCGGATTTTTTTATATAAAATACACTTGGTCTCGTTGAGTGAAGTGACAGCATCCATTTTAGACTACTTTTGATGCTAATTTGACTGGACGGCGGTATTTACTTACTAGTGACGGTAAGAAGGCAAAAGATAATAGATTTACTTACTGTACGTAAAATGCAAAAGAGATTCTTCAAAAATTGAACGTTAGCTTATAAAGAAAACCCAATTTGGAGGAAGTGCAGCAGGGGAATGTCCAACTCGTCGCTGTATTCGCTCTGAAAGCGATTAATTCGAGCTTTTAATTAATTACTCAGCCTGTAATTTTCGGAAAAATGTAAGATAGACGTCGGGTTTCTCGTTTTAAGTGCGATCATTTTGATATAACTCTGGACGTTGTCTGTCGGTTTTTTCTACAACTCATTAAATTGTCATTCATTAACCCAATTAGGCGCAAACAAACTAATCAATCCAATTAATATCTATTGTTCATTGAAATTTTCCCGCGCAACAACTGTTGTAGTTATCTACACCCCGACATGTCTGCACTGGTGTCTGCAAAACTGATAACGTGTCAACAACTCGATTTGGAACCCGTTTCTATCCTGGTTTTCTGTTATTATGGGAATCTCAAATGCTTAATAATTAATTAACGGCGGCGCTGAAATATTAAAACATTAATTGGATCCCTTCTTCCCTGGCAAGAGAGCATTCGGCGGCTGTAAGAATAATTTAATTATTCCCACCGGAAGGGTTGCAAAAAACTGACTTACGTACTTAGCGGCGGTAAAATAAACGATTACACAAAAATAGAAATACAAACAACTCACTCATCGAGCAAATGTTTACATTCCGGGACTCTTTCGTAACAAAGCGACGAACTCGATACCAAATGTACTTCGGGGCGGAAAACGGGTGCTTCGTTATACCTGTTCAGAGACTTGCGTGCCTTGTATGCACGGGTGCGATGCGAGAAACCCCCAGAGCCGTAATGGAGGCATTTCTGGGCCTGCCTCCACTAGATCTCTACGTGAGACCGCAGTCCACTTTGGCATCCTTGCGACTGAAATATAAGGGGTTGTTGAATAGCAGAGGTATTGATGTAGGCCAATCTTGAGTTCTGGGTGAGGCGATTCTAGTCAGGGAGGTAGTACAAAGGGCCCGAATTTGAGGTCTAGGTACGCGTGGACTCTGTCCTCCCTCCTACCGCAATACAATTATAAAAATTATTATCACTTAATTTGTAACACTTGTAACCAGGTGGGGTCATGTAAAACCCCATAGGCCATTTTTGCAAATATCTTTGAAAGTTATAAAAAGATAAGTAATTTATTACCTACAACTACACGGAACTATGTAAAAACGAGGCAATGATGAATGTAATTTAACAGAGAAAGTTAAGCTGGCGTCTTTTTTGACCCCAGCCAGTATTAGGAAGGTTAAATATAAAGATCCTATTTACTATGCAACTGAAAATTGTTGCTCTGTTTGTACCTGTGAATTTGAAATTTTACCCAACGGTAGTAAAGGGGCTGCACGGGTTCTAGCGCAACTTCCGGCCAAATTACATGTAATTTCCCATAAGGAATTCTAAGGTTCGTTTGGGCTTTTTTTGAGCACTTCTGGTCAGTGCGCATGCGCGCTCCGCCCCTTTGCGCAGGCGTCATTTGGACACCATCTTTGCGCAGGCGTCATTTGGACACCATCTTTGCGCAGGCGTCATTTGGACGCCATCTTGGAATCCTCAAGTTCTTGGAATCCTCAAGTTCTTGGTATCCTCAAGTTCTTGGAATCCTTAAGTTATTGGAATCCTCAAGTTCTTGGACGCCATCTTGGAATCCTCAAGTTCTTGGAATCCTCAAGTTCTTGGTATCCTCAAGTTCTTGGTATCCTCAAGTTCTTGGAATCCTCAAGTTCTTGGACGCCATCTTGGTATCCTCAAGTTCTTGGACGCGCCATCTTAGAATCCTCAACTTCGACCCCTTCGTACCCTGAAATTTTTTTTTTAAATGGAACGGATTCGAACCGCCAACCATTGGATTACAAGTCCTATAGCATAACCACTGAGCTAATTAGACTATTATGGTATAATGTTTGGATAGTTGTATTTATATCGAACCTCCTGAAATTTTTTTTTAAATGGAACGGATTCGAACCGCCAACCATCGGATTACAAGTCCTATAGCATAACCACTAGGCTAACTAGACTTGTATGATATAATGCTTGGATAGTTGTATTTATAACGAACCTATTTTAAGGGTACGGAGGCGCCATCTATTGGCGTCGTAATGCATATAGAGGTAGGAAATTGTAATTTCAGTCGTCAAGTGCGAGGTCCCTCATTCTAACCTATTTTAACGGAACGGAGTCGCCATCTATTAGGATTCGTATAGGTATAGGAAAGTATAATTTCAACCGGCGCCCCGGCATTGATGAGACATCAAACGGTTAGATACGAGGGTTCAGGAGAGAGATGCAAGGGAGGAGAATTCTAACCTATCATTCCATCTCGGAGGTAGCTCCCCCATTTGAGAGACATACACAAGGGGGCCCCATTCTAACCTACAACCAGAACAGGGGCGGGTAGGGAAATAAAACAACAAAAACAAAATGTAGGGCGTTTTTATTTAGATCTGAAATATCGATTTGAAGTTTATTATTACAATTAAAGCGCTTACTCTACTTACATAAAATTTGCGTCGAAGAGGACCGACGACGGCAACGCCCCTATTTTTTTGGATGCCGACATTGTTATTCATAATTGGAAATCCCCGCTCCGTTCTACACATAGGTATATAATTAAAACGTAATACATGGGGGGTTTTATACCTCGCTGGGTTTATCCCGCCGAAAATAATAGTAGTTTCTTGTTCTACAAATATACGGTTAAAACGTATAGTAATATACATGCAGGTTTACCTCGACTCCTCGCAAAAATGATTGCACATTTCTTGATCTAAAATAATAACTATTAAGTTGTGAAAGCAATATGAAGATGTTACTCACTCGACATTTGCAGCTAAATAAGCACGAATGTAAATGTGTTATCAGTTAGAGAAAAAAATAACCGCGGTTATGGGAGAGGATGCTGCAATCTCGCAATAATTCGATAGTATTTAATTATAGCATCAACGTCAGGAGCTGTAGATACCGATGTGAGCTATTTCGTAGGGTGGGGGAGCTAACCCCTAATCCTATCCCCAAGGAACTACCCCTAGTTTTATATAGTAGCTCTTAGGGTCTAAGGCAGCCCCCTGGTTTTTTATAGTAAGACGTAGAAGCTATCCTCAAAGAGAACAGAGTTCGCAGATGTCATTATTCTAATAATTGGTATGGGAAGTTTCAATCTTGCGATAGTGTTTATTTATAGCAGCGCGTGCTCGCGAATTTGATATGGTACTTTATCCCATTTCATTTCCATATCGACACCTATATACGGGTTTTATTGTGTATGAATGCGTAAAGTTCGAAAATCTCCCATAAAAAAGGTGGGAAATATGATGGAAATAGGAAATGTGTATATCTTTACGGTGAAGTACGTTCTGTACTAATTATAAATTCGACGTTCCGCAATATTTAAAAACGGCGTGCATCCGCAATCCGATTTCAATAAGTGCATGTGTGTATACACCTACTTAGACAGGCGCCTTCATATATACCTCAGGTAAGCCTTTTTTTTTCAATTTTTAGTTGCTTATAATTTACTTTTCTTAGGGATACGTGTCCTTGCGCGCATAATTTGCAGTTTAATGAAAGCGTGACATTTTTATTGTATTTATTCGGCGATCATTTTATATGGCTGTTCGCAAATAATCGTCTACATCAGAGTTGGACCGTAAGTATCAAAATTATTTTGTAATATAAAGCCTACATTGATATCTTTTTAGCCGATATCAAACCTCAATGGAGGATTGCCTTCATCATCATCATGGTTAAACGGTCGCAAGCGCCGTAGCTTTATTATTATAATACCTATATAATATCTTAGATTTATTGATGGGAAGTAGGTAGAGGATAATGCCGTTGCGATAAATAAGATAACATTGTGAATATTATGTATTACACCAACTTTAGCTATATCTATATTAAGAAAAGGCTTATCATATAACCTTCATATCAATTACAGCTATTAAGAAAAGTTTCGTATGGGGCTAAATCAATATTTTTCTTGAATCAAAGTTTATGTGCCGATAATACCTGTGATAAGGCAAGCTTCTTAAATCAAATTGATACACTTGGGGCAGCACCTTCATAATACGTGTAAGCATACGATTTAAAACAGATGTGTTATTAATTCCTGCAATCAAAGTGCTAGGATATAAATTTTTATTACTCTAGTTAGAATAGTGCTGTTATATAAACTCTCACAAATTTTGTTAATTTTTCTTGGATTTAAGTTTATATGGTGATAATACCCGTGCTAAGGCAGGCTTCTTAATCCCGAACAGGATAGAGATGGACGTTGGGTGGGAGGAGGTGCCTCAAGACTTGTTTACGGGAGAAAGGAAGCTAACTTTATGTACTGTTAATATCTGTGATACGACACGCTTCTTAAATCAAATTGATACACTTGAGCAGTACCTTCATAATACGTGTAAGCGTACGATTTAAAACAGATGTGTTATTAATTCTAGCAATCAAAGATCGATCTACCTTGTATAGCTTTGGTTAAATTATTATTGGTTAGATACACCTCTTTCCATGACCACCCAGGAGGCAATAAATTCGCACTAGAAATAATGCAATTTATTGGAGATGTTTACGACCTCGTTATAGGATTCCCCATTAGTTATTTCTCTACACAGGGTGTATGAAAAAATAACTAACAGGCCTTCCTTTTTAATAGTACTGCAACAATGAAATCTTAAATTTATACAAGAATTTTCTATTTTTAGCTTTATACAGGGGTAGTTTGCTAATAACCTTTAGTCTAAGAATATTCCTAAAATAATATCCTAATTATTTGTATACAAATTTCCTAGGATTTTGACAATTTTTCTTGGATTTAAGTTTATGTGCTGATAATATCTGTGATAAGGCAAGCTTCTTAATTCCAAACTAGGATAGAGATGCTTCTGGCGCCTTAAGACTTTTTACGAGAGAAAGGATAACACCGTATAGCATTATGGATAAATACCTAACCACTACATCTTACTATTTTAGGTAAGAGCTTAGAACACGGATACAATCATAATCTATGCAGTGGGGCGGATAAGAAAAACAGAACAAAATTTAACAGGTTTATTAATTCTGGAAAAAAAATATTCATTGAAGTATACATTATAATTGAAATGATAACACTTACATAGAACACCCAATAGGTGTGTTTGAGTTCCAGGTCTTTAAAGACCTGGAACCTCGTTCCCTGGAAGTCATCTTCCTCAATCTTTACGGAGCCGGGGATTGTTCCCCGACCCCGTAAAATCGCAACATGTTCCTAAATAAGAGCTAATTAAAATACGGTATGATGCATGAAAAGTACTTACAGATCCATATTTTTCTATTAGATGTGTTCGGAGTTCTCGTTCTACAAATATATGGTTAAACGTGTGATAGATATGCGGTGTATTTACCATAGGCCGTTTGCACGCCTCCGAAGACGATGGCCGCACCTTGAGCTGAAAAATTACATACATTAAGTTTGATGAAAAATAGAAAAGAGCTCATTCTTACCCGCCATCCTCGTAACAAATGCCTATCAAACGATTTCTAGGAGGAGTTTTATTTATTGCTATCCATTTAGACAGGAAACCTGCACAGATTGCACAGCTATGTGACAAACGATGTCATAGGAAGCTTGATACAAAGGGGTATGCAGATAAACACGCAATAAAAATTTACATCCTTCACTCATTATATTCAATATCGCCATACCTGATATTATATAGGTAAAACATATACCTTATGAATATTACCTCGGTCTATTCAAAAGCAGGCTGTTTCACTACATCGACTATCGTTATGCCCTGGAGATGAGTAGATTTTAAATTTTGCTATAACTAAAGTTATTAATTAATAATTTAACAATTAGCCGCAATATCGAGTACGGAGGTTCGCTCGATATGATACACCCCTTTCCATGGCCACCTTAGAGGCAATAAAATTGCATTAAAGTAATTTTATTGGGGGGTGTTTACAGCCTCGTTATAGGATTCCCCATTAACAATTTCTTATATGCATAAAAAATAATTAACAGGCCTACCATAATCTGCTGCAATTTGTTTATATCGATTGAATATTTTACCTGAGGGAGACTGCACGAACGGCGCTTTCAAAATAAATTGAAAGGGTTCATTAATTCGTCAAGGGTTGGTAAATTATTCAAACGAGATAACAAAACTGCAATTAATTAATAAAAATTTGCACTTTAATCAATTTCCATCTGTTGAACATCTTGAGGCTTACTGATAGCATAATGGCCCCACGGAAGAGTATCAAATGTACCTGGGATTAAATATCTCTTATCGTCTTCGGGACTTAGAGCAATTTTCGACTGCGTTATCGAATATACCTGATGTTTATTGGATCGGATTAAATTTTGGGAAGTCGTTTTGCGCTTAAAGGTCTCCAGACACTCCACATAATCGTCAAAAGTAATTTTAGTCTCCACTACACTTTTCTTTATACCCTTTGCCTTCTTCATCAAACCGAAATTTTTAATAATCGTATCGATCTCATCCTCTTCATTCTCTTCCGCTTCTAATTTTTGCCGTAATTTTATCAAATCATCCTTGGAGGGTAACACTTTGGTGGTGTACAGTTTCGATCGCAATCCTACATAATCCGTCATTATCTGTCCATTATTTTCATCTTTCATCATGCCCAACACTTTCTTATTTACAAGGGGTATGCCATATGGGTTATTGGGGTCATAATCGCTAGTATCGTAATATTTAAAACAGTCGTTTTTTATCGCCATATAAGGATCTTGTTCACGAATTTCATAAATTAAGCTGTCCGTATCTGTGTAAAGAACTGTGCAGTTATCTCCAAATCTATCCATCATGTAGTCATAATGGAAGCTGTAGATGGTCGTCTTGGCTAGATCAAGAATGGCTTGACCTACGTATATAGGCTTATTTAAATAGACTTCAAGCTTATTCAATTCTACAGCTACCAAGTTTTCGTTAAAAATGGCGCAAGATTTAAATTCCGGTTTCGCAATGTATGATTCTGCGCCGTAACGTCCTTTCCATTGCGTTAGTAATTTGATATTAACCCGTTTTCTGACATTTTCCATAGTCTTCCCAAAGACTGCGTTATTCATCAACTTAAACAAGTTCTTCTCAAATTCATTCTTGGCTTTTTTTCTTAGTTCTGTATTAAGGTCAATGTAGGACTTTAGCCAAGGGGACTGTTTAAATTTGAGTACCCTATGTACTTTGGAGAGAATTAGGCCATGGGCTAATGCTTGCTTCAAGGCTCGATAGTGGATGACGTATTTTTCTTTATTATTTAAGGTCGCCATGAGTTTTGAAATTTCCGCTTTAGTCAGTTGGCGGTTTCATAGTCTTCGGGTTGATGTATAATGCACAGAACGGTAAAGAGTGTGAGCGTCATGCAAATGCTGTGGATACTCCAAATCAACTTCTAGAATGTAGCCTTCATCTGCATCATCCGGAATCGTAGTGATATCGATGTTGGAGTCTACCCATTCAAAGCCTCCATATGGAAGATATTGACTCATACTCCATCCATACTGGTTATTGATATCGTTGTACATTAGATAGACATCCGGTTTCGTTGAATCATATTTGGGCATATATTTGTTGTTTGCATGAGCTCTTCTTTTAGAGCAGACTTGACTTAACCCTCCACGAATACCCCGCTCGACAAAGAGGAACATATCCTGGTCGGTAAGGAGTTCCAGCTCTTGTCGCGTGTATTTCAACATGGCATCCCAAGTAAAGCCTGGTAGTGTAAAATAGTGGGCCGGATCTAAATCATAAGTGCTAATACAGCTTGATCTAAACTGTTCAAAGACATCTGCAAGGAGTAGAATATCTGTCTTCATGTACAAGTCTACATATTGACCCAAGTTGCTGCAGTTAAATCTGTCCCACACCTCCTGAGCTCTACGATACATTTTTCTGGGACAGGGCTTATCTTCTAGCTTATTGTAGAAGTCATCTTGAGGAGGTAGAGTTGGCTCTTCGAAGCGGTCAAACGAGTCGAGGTAATCATACGGCATGACTCCTTTTTTAGTTAAAAGATTAAATTGATCCGCAGGTAGTGTAGAGAATTGCGCCTTGAGATTGGGAAATTCTGTCAGTGCTGACGATAGTTTATCTAGCCCCGACGCCATGAACCGGAAGCTATCGATAAACCTAAAGGAGACACGTGACTCATCGATATGTTTGGTGAAAGAGATATATTTCTCCTTGGTTATAGGGAGCAAGTCAATTTTGCCATCCATTCTAGTAGCAATATCTGCTACAACAAAGTGAGCATCATATCCACTCAAGTTGTGGAACACCACCGGGATTGTATGAGTATCCTGATAGTTGACGTTGCATCCCTCACATGCAGCTCCGCGGAAGTTGTTCACCGGGATAAGATGATTGTGATCACGAACTTTCTTTTGTCCAGATTTAAATGACTGTTCGCAAATATGGCACTCCGTTGCTGCTTGAAATTCAAGCTCCTGCTGTGGAGTCATATGCATCTTGTAGGGACAAAGAAACACTGTAGATACATCTTCCGCAAGCTTATTCATCTCATCAGCAAACCATCGCATACTGTCCTCACCGCGGTAGCTGTTATAAAACGAAAGAGATTCGTCATATGAACATTTGAGGTAGTATCCTACAGCTGCTGGAATATGCTGTTGGTAGGCGGTCTTCTTCTCGCTAGGTTTCAGAACGCTCTCGAGATCTGCATATACGACAAAGGGGGCTTTTATTTTATTTTTAAAATTTTTAAACTTCAACATCTTTTTTTCCTCTGTAGGCATCTTGATGGCTGTATCATTCTTTTGTATGCAATCCTTAGTATGCTTATGTAATTTATCTTCAGAACGGTAAAAATGTAAACATCTATCGCAAATATACTTTTGCCTTTTTTCTTTGCTTAACTGCTTCGATACTAGCCGTGAAAGATTTTTTATCCAAACATAATGGAACTTGACCGATTGTTCGTAGCAGTCTTGCACTAAAAGCAGGTTCACATGTTTATCCCTCTTTTCCTTCGTTAGGTAGGTAGGCAACGTATTAAACTGGTCTTTTTTCTCCTGCTTCAGAATATACACGTTAATGGAGATGTTGTTTTGTTTTTCAAAGTTCGGAATTTGTCGCATAGTCATCGGAAACTGGATCCCTTTAAGCTTGAGCACGGAAGAGTAGTGAGGGTATTTAGACATTCTGTGGGGATTTTTATCAACAGGATACAACGCCGGAACCACCGCCCACGCAAAACAGGCATCATCATCATTCTTAACGTTAACGCATGACTTTTTTGATTGAATTTGTGAAGGTAGCTGAATATATGAAGAGCCAAGTTGAGGTGTGAATTTGTTAATATTAACCCCTAAATTGATAACAGCCTTAAGGGCCCAACCGCTGTCACGGTCTTGGAACTCCGATAATTTGGTCATTATCGGTTTCTCAACATTCTCCTTAAACCACTCTTCTATATCAGTACCCCTATATATTGCCGCATTTGATGTTGTAAAGTACTTATACTCATTAAGCATCTTTTCACCTTGAGTAATCGCAAATTCCCCGCAAAAAATCGCATTTACTTTCACAGCCTCATCTTGCTTCAACGCGTTATGAATTCGGCTTTTGAAGATTGTCTTACAGTCCATTAAGAAGTTGCCGGGGTCTTTATGTTTAAGATTAGTGATAACTCCAGTTCGTATTCTATTTCTAAACGCCGAACTGGAATCATCCCAATGAACGCGATGTTTTGCGGTTTCTTTTCTATTACTAAAAGCCGAAGTGGAGGTTCCTTTATTCGATGCTAAGCCATGACCCCTCTTTTGTTCTAATTTAAAATGTTTACGCATCGACTTAATATTACGTAAGCAAGCCTCAAGATGTTGTTTTTCACCTATAGACCAAGATCCGCGCATAGAATCCCTAATCCTACGTGAAGCTTTATCGCACTCTACTAGACCTTCCCTAACTGCTTTATCGCTATAATTAGTTCTAAGCACGCCTAAAATACCTGCAATATATTTCACTAAAACTGCAAACATCTTGTACGTCTAATAATAATAAGCTAAAAATAGCCTCGCCTAAATAATTGTTAGAAAAATGCTAAAAACTCGCCTAAATAATTACTGAAGCTAAAAATGCTAAATAATTGCTGATAATAAGCTAGAGAAATGCTAAACTCACCTACAATATATCGCTAAGAAAACAAACACACCTACAGATGGATCAGATTAAATCACAATGACTAAATGGGAAGAACCTGAATAATGTACCCCCTTTTATAGCATGTTGGTGATAGGCAGGAAACAGCGTCCGTTCATGTCAACAGGAAACTTACATCCGGTAAATTCTAATCAGCAGGAAACGTAAATGGCGGGAACAGGAAGCAGCATCCGGTCACGTCAACAGGAAGCAGCATCCGGTAAATTCTAATCAGCAGGAAACGTAAATGGCGGGAACAGGAAGCAACATCTGGTCATCGGCAGGAAGCAGCATCCGGTAAATTCTAATCAGCAGGAAACAGCGTCCGGGCACGTCAACAGGAAACTAACATCCGCTGTTGTAAACAGGATATCCTAATCAGCAGGATATGCTAATCAGCAGGAAACGTAAATGGCGGGAATAGGAAACAGCATCCGCTCTTCCAATCATCAAACCTTGTGTAGCTATTTTTAATGAGGTTTTCCTGTTTTTATCGCACTTGACGACTGAAACCCGTTCGAATGGGAAATTTGATAATAAAATGATCTCGATCTATAACTTTTAATTTTATTATACATACTGAAGCTTCGTCATTACATCATTAGCAATAATTGATGGATTGTAATGTAAGATTTCCTCTAAACACATTTTTCTGAAATATACTTCTATGCACAGCTGATTAATTAAGTATCTAGCATCTTCGTATACATCAGCGATAGGCGCGGTCTCCTTATTACTTCTTTTCAAGTCAACCATTTTATTGATAAATATCCGGTAAAAGGTAGCGAAGTTATAGGACCCTAGTTGTTGTAGTCTTGAGTTTATTGCATATTTCATGTTGAACAACTCCTCAATCTCGTTTCTATGCATGCAGCATGATTGATTAAATTGTCGAATATCGATGGTGGTTATAATTTTATCCGAATCATCGGTAAATTTCCAGTTATAAAGTAAGCCTAAAGTGTCACTTAATGGTTCATAGTAATCTTCATAGTTGACGTCTTCATAGATGAGGTCTTCAGCAGACCAACATTTTTCTGTTTTCTTTGATCGATATAGCTGTATTTCGGTATAGGGCTGCCATTTTAAAAGATTGTTCCAATCTTCAACAGTCAATATGACACCGCAACCCTCGCTCTTGCAAGAGAGGCGTAAAACAGGTTCCTGATGAAAACAAGTGCTATAACCTATTTCAATATCCTTACTATCACTGAGAACGTATCGTACAGCACCAATTAACGTTTCCTTTGTCGCTTGATAATATATTTCTGCTAATTCCTCTTCTAAATACCCGTATGATGTTGATGATGGCGATGTCGCAACATCAGACGATGATGTACAGGACCAGCAGTTACACATGTTATCACCTTCACTCTTGTAGTTAGACTAAATTATAGGAAAAACTTATAGATGGTATGAATCAATAGCGTAGTGGAGAGGGAAACAGCATGATGCGATTTAAGAACCTTAGCCTCCTTACCAGCAGGTTTATCCTCTAGGAATCAATCATCTTGCTAACTAATACAATGACCTTGTCTACCAGGTCCAACGGGTTTGCCAATTAGTCCAGGTGGTTTGTCATCAGCTTGTCAACAGGTTCAACGGGTTTGTTTATTCATATCGGTACCAAATCGGTTCAAAGCGGTTCATAAGCGGTTCAGAGGCGGTCCAAAGGCGGTTCATAGCGGTCCAATATCGGTTCACAGCTGTCCAAAACCGGTTCAAAGCTGTTCAATAGCGGTCCAACATCGGTTCAAAGCTGTCCAAAACCGGTTCAAAACAGCTCGAAAGCGGTTCATAAGCGGTTCAGAGGCGGTCCAAAGGCGGTTCAAAGCAGTTCATAAGCGGTTCAGAGGTGGTTCATAGCGATCCAATATCGGTTCAAAGCAGTTCGAAAGCGGTTCAGAGATGGTTCAAAGCAGTTCGAAAGCGGTTCAAAGCAGTTCGAAAGCGGTCCAACGGCTTTTTCAACTGATCCAAGGGCTCTACCTATCTGATCTAACGGCTTTGCCAACTGTTCCAGCGGGGTTTGCTAACTGACCTAAAGGAGGTGTGATCCTTTTAATTCCCATAGCTCGCTTTTCCGTAAAGGCATAAAGGGGTTCAGAACAGAGGACAGAAACCATTTGGTGTTGTGTTGTCGAGAAGAGCAGCCCTTCAACGATGTCTAAAGCGTGTAATTGGGGAAGACCTTGTAACTGTAGCGACTGTCGACCTGAGCTAAAGGAAAAATGTGAAATTTGCTGCGAGAGAGAAGGATACCGCGTTGGAAGTACTTTAAGAAAAGACAGAAAGGGGATAAAGTACTATGACTCTGAAACTTGTTGTCAACAATGCTATCAGGAAAATTATGGCGAGAGAGAAGAACGAATCTTTAACATGATGCTGCAAATTCTCGAGGATTCGATTAAAAATCCTACCAAAAAGCCTCAACCTGACCCTGTCTACGTTACCGAGCGAAAAGAAATTAAAGAGGTGTTGTGCAGATTATTCGGAAAAGAACTGTATATGTGTGAAGATGATAAATGTCGACGCAGAATACCGCAAATTCTTGATAAACTTAAAGTGAAGATTGTTTGGGAAAACAAGAACGGTGGGAAATTTGAATATGAAAGTGATGAAATTAGATACGATCATACAACTGGCTGGTTTGAACAGTATATTTTACCTGAGATAATAAAGAAAATAGTGGGACCTATTTGGGTTAAAACATTGCAAATTTCCCCTACATATAGATTACCTAAGGTCGTATATGTAACAAAGGGCTAAGTTCTCCGTAGAGATTGGTATAGAAAACATTTATAGTGAGGCTGATAATTTTTTGCAAGAGACTACACTTCAAATTATTCTACGAAACTGTTAAAGTCGCTAAAGGTTGGTAATCCTATATACCTTGAGGATCTATTAGGAGAACCTATAATGGGACACTTCGATGCTAAAGAAATGTAGAAAACAACCCATCCGAGAAAGTTTTAAGGCGTAAAGGAGACAAGCTCTACGTTAGATGGATGACATGGACAAATCGCACGATTCTTGGATTAAAAATCTGATTTTGTATATCTATCATGCAACTGTTGGCATGCCTGATGATCCTAAAACTAATATAATGAATGTCTTGGAACGATTAATGTTAGTTTACTGTAGCAATACTGATATCAATTAACATTAGAATAATATGTAACCGAATTGAAGAAATGGTAATATCGGAGATATCAGCGATGAAGAGGAAAGTGTGGAACGGAATAAAAGAAAGAGTAATGTGAAGAAGAAAATCAGAAGGAAGAAAAAAGAGCTGTACAATAGCAAGTTTTGCTTAAAAAGCTCATTCTCAGACTCGTTTGTATGCTTGACGCAATGAAACAAAATAAAATTTATATCTTGCGAGCTTGGTCCTATGCTCACAGAGAAGCAAGAAAGGGTCCGTGGGAAACTATCGCATTAGATAGGTACCGCTTCAAATGTAAAATAGAACGCATTGCAGCTGTTTTGGAGCCCATATTATGTAGTCGTATTAAGATGTATCAATTGCAATATAGTAAAAATGATTGAATTTGGTTGTTTTATTTGGAAAATTACTGAATTACATGAGTATTATAAATATAATAAACGTTAGATAAAGCGCAACAGCAAAGTGAGCGTACATGATAGTAGCAACATGCTTCTAATTTAGGTAAAGCTGGTTCTTCTTCCACCTCGGCGACATTTTGCGATAGAGTTTTTCGAATGAAATCGACTTTTTCTTTTCCTTGAACGTATACTTGGTCTGATGATGATATTAACTGGCGAAGTATAGTTGGAAACATGTAGGATGGCGTATGACCATGCTCCCATTTAATTCCGTGATGGTTATGAATTAACCAGGTAGCTTGCCGTTGTACCTAAGCCACCTGCTTTCCATTATAAATTGCAAGCTCTTTCGGCAAATCCGGAGCGCTTTTACACAAATACCTGATTATGTAAAATCAAAATTATAGTATTATTCAGTATAAAGCGGTCACATCATCCAATGCAATTTTATAGATAACGCGCTTCTTCGGTTCTATTGTTATCAATATGACACCTTTGGCTTAAACGCCTACAAGTTCTAACGGTTTCCTGTTAGTCTTGCACCTATATATCCTCGAGTCTAACTATCATGTCCCGCAAAATTTCTAGAAAGAATTTATGCTTTTCCTATTAAAACAATGCAACTATATAGGTGTCCTTGGGTCGTAATCTTAAGCTAATTATTTCATCAGCTACGCTTTACGAAATTATCAATGGCGGCAGCTCGTGAGTAAATAATAGAATATAGGTATCGTTAAACTTTAGTTATAGCAAAATTTAAAATCTACTCATCTCTAGGGCATAACGATAGTCGATGTAGTGAAACAGCCGGCTTTTGAATAGGTTGAGGTAATACTCAAAAGGTATATGGAATTGGTCAATGAAACGAAAAGTATGTATTCAAGTTTATCGCATCACCTTCAAAGTAGACCTCCTTCTACAATAATACACTACCTACGAGCATACGTACGCATTTTCAAAACTAATAGGGTGCTTTGATCGATAATAATATAAATCTATCACCGGCCTGTACCAACTGTTTTACCTATATAATATCAGGTATGGCGATATTGAATATGATGAGTGAAGGATATAAATTTTTATTGAATGTTTATCTGCATACCCCCTTTGTATCAAGCTTCCTATGACCTCGTTTGTCACATAGCTATGCAATCTGTGCAGGTTTCCTGTCTAAATGGATAGCAATAAATAAAACTCCTCCTAGAAATCGTTTGATAGGCATTTGTTACGAGGATGGCGGGTAAGAATGAGCTCTTTTCTATTTTTCATCAAACTTAATGTATGTAATTTTTCAGCTCAAGGTGCGGCCATCGTCTTTGGGCCTTTGCAGACGGCCTATGGTAAATACACCGC
The DNA here is from genome assembly GCF_008802855.1 of Photinus pyralis. Taxonomy (NCBI): domain Eukaryota; kingdom Metazoa; phylum Arthropoda; class Insecta; order Coleoptera; family Lampyridae; genus Photinus; species Photinus pyralis. The sequence goes on along the minus strand of NW_022171410.1, from coordinate 909 downwards.
ATATCTATCACACGTTTAACCATATATTTGTAGAACGAGAACTCCGAACATATCTCATACATAAATATGGATCTGTAAGTACTTTTCATGCATCATACCGTATTTTAATTAGCTCTTATTTAGGAACATGTTGCGATTTTACGGGGTCGGGGAGCAATCCCCGGCTCCATAAAAGTGGAGGAGGCCCTCTTCCAGGGAAAGAGGTTCCAGGTCTATAAAGACCTGGAACTCCAGCACACCTATTGGGTGTTCTATGTAAGTGTTATCATTTCAATTATAATGTATACTTCAATGAATTTTTTTTTTTCTAGAATTAATAAACCTGTTAAATTTTGTTCTGTTTTTCTTATCCGCCCCACTGCATAGATTATGATTGTATCCGTGTTCTAAGCTCTTACCTAAAATAATAAGATGCAGTGGTTAGGTATTTATCCATAATGCTATACGGTGTTATCCTTTCTCTCGTAAAAAGTCTTAAGGCGCCAGAAGCATCTCTATCCTAGTTTGGAATTAAGAAGCTTGCCTTATCACAGATATTATCAGCACATAAACTTAAATCCAAGAAAAATTGTCAAAATCCTAGGAAATTTGTATACAAATAATTAGGATATTATTTTAGGAATATTCTTAGACTAAAGGTTATTAGCAAACTACCCCTGTATAAAGCTAAAAATAGAAAATTCTTGTATAAATTTAAGATTTCATTGTTGCAGTACTATTAAAAAGGAAGGCCTGTTAGTTATTTTTTCATACACCCTGTGTAGAGAAATAACTAATGGGGAATCCTATAACGAGGTCGTAAACATCTCCAATAAATTGCATTATTTCTAGTGCGAATTTATTGCCTCCTGGGTGGTCATGGAAAGAGGTGTATCTAACCAATAATAATTTAACCAAAGCTATACAAGG
>NW_022171409.1:0-539 GCF_008802855.1 Photinus pyralis | reverse complement strand
AATTGTCTAATATTTTTCTCACAGATTTTCGTCTGTACAATCTTAAACGATCAGAACTTTCAAGATTGGACCACTACATCAAAAGTTATAAAATCATGTTAAGGCATAACAGTCACACAAATAATCTCCTTTTGATTGGTGTCATTATAAACCTTCTGAGTTAACATGGGGAGCAATAATCTGCAAAACAAAAGAAATCAGTACATTCTGTCTGTCTATCCGAAATTATGAAACTTTCCGAAGGTAGAGGTTTTCGAATTTCGTGTTCACTAATCGATTGCTTAGGATTTGGATTTGAAAGATTTGACAACCTATCGCTACATTTCGTGTCTTTCTTTTATACTTTCTCTACTCTAGAACACACCCATCAAAATGTAGATCCCTACCTGTTGAGCTTGGGAAATTTCTTAATTCGATTTTACTTTTTAGACGCGGTTTTCAAGCAGTATTTGAATTTGAATTTGAATTTATTGTATGCATTACGCCTTAGGAGGCATTTACACTTGTCAACAATATAACATAATAACAACGATATAAAA
>NW_022171408.1:0-26157 GCF_008802855.1 Photinus pyralis | reverse complement strand
AAGTTTCCTGCATTGAATCCTTTTGAGAAGACAAGAGGGAGAATGAACACTATGGGACCAAATTAATGCTTTACTGCAAGTCTGAGAAAGGTCGAGCTATCTCTACAGATGCTGTTAATAGATGGAGCAGGGTGAACATTTTTTCTGGAGCACTGAATAATCTTCAAAACAAATTTTATGGATTCCAAAAATGTAAAAAGTTACCAATTTACGTACTTTAAATTTGTGGTCAGTGCACATTTGGTGCTCCAGACAAAATTTTCACGTAGATCGAGACTAGTGGTGTACTTAACTTTGTTTAAACATGATCAAGTAGGAATGGATATCCTAACCAGTAGAGATGCAGTTCGCGTGCCATGTCTTACAGTAAGCCGGCCAGTAGTTCTAAGAACAATGAGAAGATTACTAGGAGATTGCTCCTGAAAGATGCTATAAAGCGTATTCGTTTATTCATCATTAGTGATAGAAACTTAAAAACCTTAAAAGCCATCGATCTCATCTTGGAAATAAAAGAATTGACCTCATTCTTTTATCACAGTGAGATTCGCAGAAAAATCACTTCGCTTCGTAAAATCGGTATGGCTATGAAGTCATAGTCATGCCGATCGAGACAAAGCAAACTGATTGATGCCGAGAGAGAGACCTTAGGAAGAATCAACCCAGTTGAAAAACTGAGCCGATTTCCACAAGTCATTAAAGATCACTTTTAGTCGCACTATACACTTCACTTTCCCCCACTGTTGCAAAATAATGCAACCATGCATAGAAAAGAAAAATCCTACCTTTATAAGGCTGCTCATCGAAAATCTGAAACAAGAAGAAAAATAAGTTAAAACAAAATAATAGAAATATTGATCTGAAATTAATCAAAAAAGGTAATGTTGGGGGTGGGGGTTCTTTATTGAAAGAGACACCCTAGAGGTGAGGCACTTTTGCGTTACATTTGCTATTACGTCTTAATGAAGATGTGAACATTTACCTTTAGCCTTTTATTAATCCACTTTTGCTTAGGAAGAAGCACCATCACCATGAGTTCACGATCACCACGGGCTACTGGTGTGCATTCTCCTCGAACGCCATTACCAATAACTGAAAAAAAATTACGTAAAGTTTTGTGTTTCTGTTATGGTCAGTGATGTGCTCACCTCGTTTGCGTGAACCAAGTCCATTATAATCGTTGAACTGGGTCGAAGGCAGGCTTGAATTCGATCTGATCCATCGCAGAGGTCGTCGGCGGCGTTGGATTAAGGGGGAGACTATGGGGGCTACAACCCTGGATATTAAATTATTAGGCCCATGACTGGAGAAGTCGTAAGGTACGTAACAGGTTCAAGATGGAAGGATTTTCCACAAAACTTCAAATCGGAAACTTGTAAATACAAGCTACGTGATACGGAAGGTGCCATGGAGGACGTCGAAGGTAAGCTGAAGAAGCCAATTGAAGATAAAACCATTGGTGATTATACTTTGCAATTAGCCAAGTACAAGAAGTCTGAAAGTAGCGCTCTGCTCATTTTCACAAGGAACATGACAGAAGAGACATTAAAAAGGGTAATGAGATCTGAGACAGCGTGTGAAGTCTGGCAGGAATTGCATATAGATCTGTTCCTAATCTGCAAAATCCTAGATGCACTGGAGGACGAGTGCAAATCAAGAGTTCCTAGTCACAAAAAAGAAGTTATGCCAAAAGCAAAGAAAAAGAGAGAGTGCTACTATGGCTCTAAGATCGGAAACAAGTTCAGAATATTACGTTAATGGTAAATGTTTTGCTCTAATGAGTCTAAAAAGACCAAGGAAAATTGGTACGTCGACAATTGGTATCACAAGTAACGTGTTTCATGAATTTGATTCAAATCACAAGGTTAAGACAGTAGATGGCACGACAGTTCCTACTAAAGGAAAAGGTACGGATATTGTGAAAAATCATAAATGAGAAGAATAGGAATTTTTAAGAATTTAAATACAGCCGCGAATGCCCTAAATTGCACCTGTAAAACTGAGAACAATGGTCCAAGATCTAACACCTGCGAATAATTGAAAGTGAATGCTACGCTCACATTCCAAATCAAAAGCGTAGAAAAGCTGTAATGGGGCAAGCTGGTTGGATATAAAAATGACGATGGATATCGGAGACAGATGTTGAATTTAACATTTCAACGAGGATGCCAAATCAATGAATGAATGAAAAAAGGTAGGAGCGAATCCAATTGTAAATCAGCCCGAATGTACACTCAGAGCACAGTGTTCCTAATCAAGCTGTAGAGGGAGAAGAAGGGTTTCAGCCAGCTCCTGATGAACATCCTACACTTGTTGAAAATGAAGATAACGATCATGAAGTGGATTCACCTGTTGTCGAAGTGCCTGAGAAACGAGTCGACGTTCACGTGTTGAAGACTCGAGGCAGAGAAGTGATTACGTGCCTCAAGAAGAATAACAGGTATGTTTGCCTTGTAAGCTCAGCCTTCCCAAATAGGTACGTTCCAGGAAGCAATGAAGAGAGAAAATCACAAGAACTGGCAAAGTGCAACGATGAATCGTGAATTAAAGTCACTTAAAGAAAAAGGCGTGTAGACGTTGTACGGACTTCTACCTTTCAAGTGGGTTTACAGAATCCTGATCTAAGGGGCAATTAAAAAGTATAAAGCACGACTCCTAGTAAAATAAGGCAACGAAGAGGAATTGATTATGAACAAACTTTCAGTCCCGTACCCAGAATGACTACAATTAGACCATAAGTGCTAAGGAAAAGTGACACTTGACACAGTTCGACATTTTTACAGCGTTCCTAAATGGAAAGTTGATAGAGAGAGCAGCCGAATGGCTTCAGCGATGGATCTTCGAAGGTCTGTCAATTAAACCGAAGCTCGTATGGTTTGAAACATAAGCACCAAGGTGCTGAATCTCCCGATTTGAAAAGATCCTTCGTGAAATGGATTTTAGGCAGAAGAACGCTGATTTCTGCCACGTTATGAGAAAGTCACAAATGAGTTTTTATCCGATCTGAGACTGAAATTGAAAATTACTGGAAAACCGGCATCACTCTACTTAGATTTAGGGATAGAGCAAATGGGAAATTTTTTACTATTCCTACAAGTCAGAAGAAATTTGGAGCTTGGAAATATCTGCCCATTCGAAAATACCTCAGAGGGTGGCAAGCGAGTAAGTATATCAAATTGAATGGTACAACCCTAATCTCTTGTAAACCAACTAAAAAACCAAAAAATTTAGTTTCCTGTTCGATTGTTTGATGACAGTCTTAAATGGTAAAAAGATGCAACTGAAATTTTTGTTACGGCCCTTCATGATTGATTAATTGCTATATGCATCATAGGAAAGATAAAAGGCAGACAAATTTGATTTTTTTTATTTGTTTGTAGGTATCATCGTTTGATGTATCCAGTGGCGGATTTACATATAGGCACACTAGGCACGTGCCTATAGGGACTGCAGCTTTAGAGGGCGGCATTTTTTGCACTGTAGTATATTTCATTTTAGATAACATTTTAAGTTTTAAAATAAGTCCCCTAACAAGTTACAAATGACAAAAATCTTCGATTAAAATTATGAAATAAATTGGAATTGGTAGATAGTTTAAACAAACTGTAACTGTAAGAACAATAATCGACAATCCAAGTTTTGACGTGTGTGAATACTTAATTTTAGGTATACTGTATTTCTTTTCATATTAGTTTAAAAAATTTCAAGTTATAATTTGATTTTTATAATTAGCATCCTAAAATTTATTGCAATTTAAAGTTTATTTTGGGGCGCATATCTTTCGGTGTGCCTAGGGGCGCAAAAAATTTAAATCCGCCACTGGATGTATCATACGAATTTGTCAGTTAAAAGCTTGAGGGGAAGGGGGGGGCATTCGTAGATAGCCCCCTGTCTCGGAAATCCTTAACCTGCCACTGACTGCAGCCCTTCTAGAATCTGCAACAAGAAAAATTTAAGTTAAAAAATGCCAAAACATATATGTATAAGGGGGGGGGGGGGCCTTTTTTAAAAAAAAGAGCAAAAGGCAAAGTACGTTTTGCATTACATTTGATATTAGGTTTTAATAAAAAGATCATTATGTTGATATACTAATCCTTATGATAAGTCTGTTATTAATCTTTTTTTTTCTTTACGTTACGTTTGTAAAAAAATTGTTTTAGGGAATTTTGTTAAGGACAATGACGTACTCACCTCGTTTGCGTGACCATGTCCATATAATCGTTCAACTGTGTCACAAGCAGGCATGAATTCGAGCTGATCCATCGCAGAGGTCGTCGGCAGTGCTGGATTAAGGAGACAACGAGGCTACAGCCCTGGAAACCCGGGGGACTCCAAGTAAAACGAATGTTAGGTATTACATGAAATTGGAATTTTTTACTATTCCTCGTAAATCTGAGTAGGTATTTTGAAAATTTGGAGTTTGAAAAATATCTGTAACTTTTTATTGAGCATTAAAAAATACCACAGAGTGTGGCAAGCAAGTGTGTCAAAATAATTGGATGCTAAAAACAATAATCTCAATAATCAACTAAAGGACCAAAAAATTTAGTTTCTTTTTCAATTATTGTTTGATGACAGTCTTAAAAGATAAACGATGGCACTGACATTTTTGATAAGGGGTGGGGCGGAGAGTGGCTTTCGTAGCCCGGAGGTAACCCCCTGCCTCAGAAATCCTTAATCCAGCACTGGCGGTCGGCGTAATCCTCACCAGCAGGTTGAGCGACGTCGATGGCTCTGTAACAATTGATGAGTTTAGTAAGTAGGTAACCACACAAAGAGTGTTTTGGTTGATGAAATAATTCATTAATATATTATGACCACGCACTTACCTTCCTCTAAGCTGAACTTCGTGCAATAATAAATGAAAGTTTAACAATCCTCAAAGTCGCTCAGCTTGGGAACGGAAAAAACGGCTCCAATGATTCTTTAGGCTTATTCGCAGAGAAAATCTGTTTGCTTCACAAAGTTGGTCTGACCGTGAACTTAGTCACACTCAGCAATATGAAGGAAACTGATGGACGCTGATGCGAAAAAGACTATCATAAGAATCATTGCAGTCAATCTTTCGTCACCAGGATGACAGACAGGGAAGACTGTTTTCAACTTTCATAGGGCTATTACACGAAACTCATGCTCAGAACAATGATCGGTCTTCCTTCTGGTTGATATTCACTATTCACTTTTCCCCCCCGTACAAAAAATGACATGCTAATACACCCATGCAGAAAAGGAAAAATCCTATACCTTATGAGGCCGCCTTTCTGCAATCTGTAACAACGAGAAGATTTACGTTAGAAATGATATTAAAATAGGTATAGTTTAAAACAATTGACAATTGTAAATTTTGACTGGGTCAAGCATTTGTTTGTTTGACCGTTTTCTTAAAGAAATTGAGCAATAAACACTTGCAATAAAAAGGGATGGACACTTACCCTTTAGCCTCAATAATTCAGTCTCTCCTGGGAAGAACCATCAACCAAAGTAGAGATGAAACACTGCACACAAACCGCGCACTACTCGTTCGCCAAAAACTGAAAAATAAAATATAATCAAATAAAATCAATCGCTTGGTTAAATTAAAATGTTTCAATAATTAATCAATTAATTGATATTTTCTGGACATGCAATATGTTTGCCTTTACTAGAAAAATCTGTGGTTTTTCAATGCCCATGAACCTAGCAGAGCAAGGTCAGCAGAACACAATCAAACATGTTGCATAATTAGATGCTAATTAAGTGCCCTATTCCCGAATTAAATGCTCCTTTTTTTTAATTATTACATGTTCTGCCAGGTTCATACGAACCCTGCTCCGACCTCAGCAGAGCACTACCTTAAAAACCCAAGAAAATGAAAAGTGGACTATCTATAATATAATTAGGTGCTAATTAAGTACCCGATCCCCTAATTAAATGCTCCTTTTTTTATAAATTATGAACCTAGCAGAACATGTATAAATTTAAAAAAATGGAGCATTTAATTCGGGGATAGGGCACGTAATTAGCACCTAATTAGCACATAATTATAGTTAGTTCACTTTTCATTTTCTTGGGTTTTTAAGGTTGTGCTCTGTTCATATGTGTTTGGTATTGCAACCATACCATGTTGCAATCATGTGTAATCGCCTACCATAAGTTAATGTAAGAGAAGTGACAGGTGTAAAAGATATACCATGAATAAAGTTGATGAAAGAAGGTCTAATTATTATAAGTTTACCAATTACAAAACATATTACCGAATTAAATGCTTCTTTTTTTAAAATTATGACATGTACTGCCAGGTTCATATGAACTCAGCAGAGCATTAACTCGGAAAACCAAGAAAATGAAAAGTGAACTAACTATAATTAGGTGCTGATTAGTGATTAGGTGCTAATTAAGTGGCCTGTTTTCAAATAATGTGCTCTTTAGCATTGAGCATTTAATTCGGGTATAGGGCACTTAATTAGCACCTAATTATGCAATATATGTTTGTGTTCCGCATTTCTCAATATCGAAATGAATCCAGGGGCGTAGAAAGACCATGACACAAAAATTAGATTCAACAGATACGCCTATGTAAAATTGCAAATAACGTCTATCATACAATTCATTACTTATACTATAACTCTCATGAGTTTATTTTGGAAAAATCACCTGTTCTGTTAATGATTGATGCAGTGATAAGGAAATGAGGAGAGATTGTGGAAGAAGTGTCGCAATTAAAGAAAAAATTGGAATGCGAATCTTGGTAATCCCGTCCCGTCTCATTCTTGAAATGTTTATGACGAGAATGTCTTTTTACTTCGTTTGCTTATGACTCGACCAACCATCATTCGTAAATGTGGCAGGTGTCGGTGAAGAGATGTGAACAAGGATATTTACAGTAGAGATTGGTTCCCGTTACCTGAGGGCAAGCCAAATGGAAGTGGTAAAATTGATGATTCGTTTTAATTTGAAATTGACGATTTGAAATTGGATTGTGTAGGTAGTGCTGCCGTGGGTAAAGGTTCCTTCAAACTAGACGTAGTGGAACTGTTCGTAAAGCTAAAAAACGTAGGTCTAGCTCACAGAAAGAAGTTTTAACGAAATAACACAGAACTATAACAGTCCTTGACCGCGAGTACCAGGATTTCAATGAAATTGTCACAATCGTAGCACGAATGTTCTACAAGTCTGCGATCATTTCGCTGTATTAAACGTCAACTTGAACGCACGTGACATAACCTAATTCATCGGATTAAAGTGAAGGGTAGCAAAATGACGGAGCCCGATCGTCCCTGACAAATGAATCGGAAACTAAATATACCGAAGCAGGTTGTTTTATAATAAATCGTCGATACTAAGGCATGTCATATCTTAAGGCTAGCGCAAGCAGTGCTTACGTTCAGCAGACGAAGCGCTTCATGAGTGCTACCCGAAAGACGGAAATACCTACTCTAGCAAGGTTTCTCGTGTGATAACACTGTCGAGGTGCAAATACCACCGTACGTCGACTCACAGTGGTGTTAGAGTATTCCCGTCTTTAGGTAGCGCCTCAAATCGCTTAGTCTGGCGAATGTAAGCTTTATCGTAACCGTTACCACGAAACTTTTAAAGGTCTAAAAACTTACCTCAAATCAACATATCCATGAAATCTTAGGCGTCTTGATTTCAAAAGCGAAAAAGATTCACAAAACGTTAAGTTTTAAACGAAAAAAAGTAAATTTAAAATAGGACGCCATCTTCTTGTTCTTAGGATAAAATTTGGCACGACACCCAAAAGACCAATTTGCGAACACTTCCCCGTCGGTTTTTGTTAGTTTAACGGTTGAATTTAACAACAAAATCAAAATTTACTGGTAGCGTCCCTAGATCCTACACGCAAACGCCGGTTTAAATTCGAAGAAAAAGGAGTAGGGAGGCCATAATTTTTCGTAGATTAAGATTTCGTTTTAAACACCGATTTACGTGTGATGGACCGAAACGAATTATGCGCCGCAATTGTCACCGTCTTTTATTTGACTTTTTTAAAGTTTATTTTAATATAGCACTTCGCAAATTAGTAGAAAACGGTAAAAATACAGCACGCTTGGAACGGCAGTAACGACATCTTGGTCACGTGACGAAGATAGTGATCGTGACGTCACAACTGCAAGACCCGCTACGATTCGTCCATTTGAAAAAATCGTACAACCAAAATTGCATTCTGCTTTTTGTTTACTAATTTGTGCTTCCCAGAAATTGTTGCTATTCTCAATATGCGCAAAAATGGCGAAAATAACTTCTCAGCTTCCCATTTATCGGTATACGTCCATGATACGTGGGCGACGTTTAACCCAAAACGTAAACAAAACACTGTCATGGAACCAAAATACGACCCAAACAAACAAAAGTCGCCCTAATTCGTGAAATTTGGAACTTTCCCCTATTCTTTAAAGGGTGGATAAGTTGTCCAACTTCAGATACTTGGTCGGTCCCACTAAATATTTTGGGAAAGAGGGAAGAACAGGGAGGTCTGAGAGTATGTTTTTATGTAAGCACGGAGGGAATTGAACACCCCCCAGAGACCCCTGTTTCGTGTTATCTCTTACAAACGTTCGATACGCCCGGTAATTAAAAAATGGTCAGCCCTAAGTACTTTCGATGGTCCTTTCCTAATGGTATATGTGCTAAAAGCACCAAACATTTTGGGAGAGAATGTAAAAGCTTGGGAGATATGGAATCCCCCCCCCTCCCCCGGAAAAGAAAGATTCAGTATTCCTTTTCCTACATCTATCATAAGATTCTATACCCCCTAGATTCTCGGGTGTTACATCCTCTATCCTCTCTAAAAACGTTCACCCCTAAGGAATACCCAGCAATGGAAGACTATGACAACAATCATCTGCTGGGGGTTATTTCACACTCCCCCCCAAAATGACAATTAGTAGTTATAATTATTTATTTATTTATTTATTTATTTAACGGAAATACCATTTTTACAAAGAAATACAAAACATAATATCTATAGCAAAATGTAATAACAAGACGAAGTGTGACTATAAATCAAAATTACTGATAAACTTAACAAAAAATATTTCAAATAAAAATTAAATAAATAAATAAATAATTATCTTGTAGAGAGTTCATCCAATTTTGGTTACTAGGAGATCTTCCATACACAAGAGTTCTAAGGACTGAATATTTTGGGGGAGAATGTACGTAGTACCGGAGGGTCTAGGGGGTTATACCCCCCAGCAAAGGGATTTTAAGACAACTGTCATGGTAGTTTTCGAGTTTTTGGTCTTTATGTTATGCATAAGAACTTTTCTTGAACTAAACGTTAGTTTTGAAAGTTTGCCTAGTAGTTGGGTGAGATGGAGGTTCGACAGTTCTTTGGAGTAAATACCAGAGTCTGTTCCTTCCATTGTTTTAGATCCATCCGTGAACATGGATATGTCTGGTTGGGATACCCTATTCTCATTAAGAAAGATGTTAGTTTTTCCGTAATATGAATTGAGAAATGAGTAAGTCCGATTGCCCTTCGAGGATAGGCTCCATAACAGAGCATTGGTCTTATCACGGCAGTGTATCCCTTATGTATCTATCGAATAGTCAGCGATATCTAGCTTTACGTGTAGAGTAATTACCTTTGCCAGGTTTGGAGATAAAGACAATTTTTCCACCATCTGACTGTAAACCGCTCAGTCATTCTCCATGGAAATGAAGGAAGTTACCTCTGGCCAGTTGGGGTATAGATCTGTGGTGGCTCCAGGAAAGTGGGCGTCTCTCAGTACCTCGGCTGTCTCTGAGAGGTTATTCCTGTAGGAACCATCCTCTCGTCTGTGGGTAGCTGGGTTGCAATATGGACCTTTCGTTCGAATTCTTCTCTCGCATTGATTCCTTCTGTGTGCCGGGGGATATTCCAGACCTCCCGGTGCGACGCCCTCCCTAAAAATGACAATTAGTATGGTTATAATATAATTATTTTATAGGGACTATCAACAAATTTTCGTTTCTGGGGGATTTTCCATACACAAAGGGTTCTAAGGGATGACCATTTTGGGGGAGAATGTACCACAGGAGGGTATATGTGCGGGGTGTGGAACGCCCTTCAGCAAAGGGAGATTTGATGACAATTGTCATAGTAGTTTTCAAGAGAAGAGGGGGGGGGGGGGCTTATGATATATTTCCGGAGATGCTGAAAGTAAAACATGAATTACTTTTACATGTGACAATCAATTAGTCTCAGATTTTGCATGTGCATATCTTTTGTGGTGCCAAATGTGGGGGGGGGGGGTGAACATAAGTGCTACTCTTCATGGTTTCTAATAAAAGGACTCAACGAAACGAATTAATTTCTACCAACCACAGTCCTTATCTCCCCTTATCTGGGTCGGATATAAATAATTTCTTATATCTCAAGATTAGATTGTCGGAAGAGGCATTCGGACGTCTGGATGAATTATATCCATTGGTGAAGAAGAGCGCGAGAACGGTTTGTCGGTGCTCTCAAAGGCAAAATGAATCGTCTGGACGAAACTTGGTGAAGTCGAGGCGAATAAATGAAGTGTCGGAAGAGGGTACTCATAAAGGGCAAATGGAACATCAGAACGAAAACAAAGCTTGTTAAGATATTTCCAAATTCGTCTAGACGAGAGACATCTACAGGCGATGTAGAAACTTAATTGGTTGGAAGTTCGAAGAATTCTAGAATTTCTACATGTTTATAAATTATTTACAGTGGCGTACGTCCAAAGAACTAAGAGGGTTACTTTTTTTTAATGGAAAGCATTATGAAAAATGAACGAAAAAATATTACAAATTGCAAAATTAATTAACAGAACTATTTTCCTTAATTTGAGTTTTTCTCTTAAATTTTATTAATTCAAAAAAAGTGTACTATTTAAGAATATATAATGAAAACTATAGCAGTTGCCATTACAACAAAATATGCCTCCTTGGCAATGCAGTAGTACACCATCACTGATCACAAATTTATAAAGCGCTTATAGATTCGTAGCAAACTTCTTACAATGTTGAATACCATAAAAAGCTTTAAAAAAATGTTGTTTTGAAGATACATTAGTGTTCCAGACAAAATTTTCACAGTGTATATTTTTGCACTATGCTATGGTGTTCGGAGATCGTGCCCCCAAGACCAAAAACCCTGGGTTTAACATTTAACAACCCAGGGCAATGTCCTGCCTAACGCCTATGGTTTATCCGGCGTTGCTAGAATCAGACTCCATACTTGCAAACTCCTCCCAGTTTGAAATCGGCCCGGGCGAGTTGCTGATGCTAGAACCAGCACTGACCGCAGGTTGCCTTAGCAGTAGTTCCTGTAGCAGCTGCTGGTGCTGTTGTGGTGGTTGTACTGCCCACTTCGGAAGGTTTTTTTTGGGTGGGGGCGTGGAAGCACCTCCGCCTTCCTCCTTGGCTTGAGAAGTTGAGGTGATGGAACTGGGTTTTTTGAGGCTATTGCCCTCCCATATGAGAACAGAACTCCCCTACCCCTTTCCCTGCTCTTCTAGCTTTGAGCTTCCATACCCTCCTGAGTGTACTGTTTGATTTTTCGGCTTCGTTTGGATTATACCCAGCGGCCATTAGTTTTTTGAAGAGCTTACGAGCGGCTCCACAAAGATTTACTTGTGGAGTGGCCCCCCACAGCATTATTTAGTTCACTTGTCGCTCCTGAGGTTTTGTTAGCCGAGAATTAGGAGCCCTCAGGAGAGTTATGGTAACACTATCTAGGCTAGTGATTTCGACAGATGTCGGACAACCCTTGGTCAGTGGTTGGAGGTAGCGACTCCTCCGTTACCGTTACAGATTGAGCGGTTTTTGTATTAAGTCCTATACGACGCTCCCACGAGGATTGGGCTTTTAAACGGTCCCTGGCAGCTTGCCCTTACCATCAGAAGGCTACTTTTGCAACTGGGAGCCGCCCTATAACCAGAGTTCGCTGATCAAGTTCTCCCTTGGTCATGCAGCCCTCTCGGCGTCAGCTGTTCCACCCCGACTTGGATTTGGTTTGCGTTACTGTCATTCGACAGAGTTCCGTTAGGAGCGTTGAGATCGTTACCAGGGGGCACCACTAGTAGTCCCGGGAATAGAGGGTTTTAACTTGCAAAATGAGAAGTAGTTCCGATTTCTTTTGCATGTCATCGACAGTCATCTGGTGGTTAAGAATCTAAGTTTTCGACCTCCCACCCCTTGTGCTTCCTCCGTACCACCCCCAAAACCCCTGAAATTTGGTTGGTTTCTTAGTTTTCCATATCTTTTTAATGGTTCACTTTAGGAAAAAATATTGTTATCAGAAATTGTAGACCATAAAATTGTACACAACTTTGATATACACTACTTTTTTGTTAAATGTTTATTTAAAAAAAATATAGAGCTTGAGAGTTGGTTATATTCTGAAATTTCTATGTAGATGTTTTAACCAAATTTTATACTTTATCTCTATAATTAATTATGAAAAAATATCTTGAATTTGTCGCAGTATAAATCACCCTACCCTGCACCCTTACCAAAGTGGATGCATAATGAAACTTGCAGCCCTTGCTAGTGAGGATATTTGAATCACTGTGAGATTGTAGCATTTTTCAATACACGTTTGAAATTAAGAAATTGTCTCACTTCAGTTCAGCTTCAATCCCCCCCCCCCCCCATCCCCCGAGGTAGGCATAGATATTTAAACGCTCTTGTGGCGATTGATAAGTTAAGTATTAGAGAGTAATACGCTTATTACCTACATATATTTTCTAAACTTCTATTCCTACCGCGGGGGGGGGGGGGGGGGATGAAGCTGGACTGAAGTGAGATAATTTTGTTGTTTCAAACGTATATTACAAAGGGCTACAACCTCACAGTGATTCAAATATCCTCACTAGCAAGGGTTGAAAGTTGAATTATTATTCATCCCTTTTGGTAAGGGTGCAGGGTAGGGAGATTTATATGTATATCGTTTTTTAATAAACATTTCACAAAAAAGTAGTGTATATCAAAGTTGTGTAAAATTTTATGGTCTACAATTTCTGATAACAATATTTTGTTGTAAAGTGAACCTATAAAAAGATATGATTGAAAAACTAAAAAACCAACAAAATTTCTTTGGTTTTAAGGGTGGTACAGGCGAAGCACAAGGGGTGGGAGGTCGAAAACTTGAATTCTTAACCACCAGATATTCTTCTATAAATAAAAAAATTGGAACTACTTCTCGTTTTGCAGGAAATGGTCCATTTTCAGTCTCTATTTCCCGGACTATAGTAGGTTGACAGATGGCTAGTCAAGAGAGTTTTTATTTCGGCATATTAGGACTTAGGACCAATGCTACCGAGCTCTTCGCTCTAAGTTACTGGGAGCACCGTGACTGCTTCTTCCAGAACGTCGTTTTCCCCCTGACCTTTACCCCCCAAAATACTCATTACAAAAGGAAAATTCGACTTTTTAAGAGAGAACGTTTTGAAGGAGAGGGTCACAGTGCATAAACATCTTATGATAATTATTAATAAATAAATCCACGATCTTTCCATCCATAAAAATATTGGGGAGATCATAAATTTATTAATTAATAATTTTATCCCAAACGTGAGCAACAAACCTTCTCATCGAAATATCTTATGGTAATTGAAGGAACAGGAACGCTTAATCTTTCATTTTGTACCACCCAGACCTCACGATTCTACATTATCCCCCAAAATATTAAATTTGATGGTTTTTGTTTGGGAAGACTCGAGGGCCATTTTCAGAAAACTATCACGGGAGTCCTTAGGACTGAACGTTTATAGAGAGAATGTAACTCGGCCGGGGGGTCTGAGCCATCTCCTCTAGAGTACGAAAAGGTAATGGTAGTTGTAGGAATTTCTGAATTCTCCCCCCGCCAAAATATTTAATGGTTTTAGAACATGATAACGTTTAGGAAAGGGCCATCAAACATAACACCGCAAGCCTGTATGGTCCTTTACGAAACATTGTCACGGGAGTCCTTAGGGCCGAACGTTTTTAAAGAAGAACGCAGCACCGGGAGTCACAGTGCATAAAAATCTTTCGAGAGATGTACAAAAGGAATATTGAGTCCGTTTCAGGGGGCGAGTTCCTTACACCTGCACCTCGAAGGGAAAGTCCAGCATTTCAGGAATTAGGGCAACTAGGGTCGTATTTTGGTTCCATGAAATTGCTTTGTTTACGTTTTGGATTAAAAGACACGGACATTCGCATGTATACCA
The DNA here is from genome assembly GCF_008802855.1 of Photinus pyralis. Taxonomy (NCBI): domain Eukaryota; kingdom Metazoa; phylum Arthropoda; class Insecta; order Coleoptera; family Lampyridae; genus Photinus; species Photinus pyralis. Next base: position 11,995 of record NW_022171408.1, on the reverse strand, counting down.
ATAAAGGGGAAGCAGAGAAGTTAATTTCGCCATTTCTGTGTAAAAACGTTTTGCAATTGCAATAGTTTTTAGATCTTGGGAAGGAAATTTTGCCTTCGCTTTAAAATTCCGGGAATAATTAGCGAACGGAAAGCCGGATGCATTTGATTGGTGCATTTTTTTTTATGGACGAATCGTAGCGAGTCTTGCAGCTGTGACGTCACGATCACAAGCTTCCTCACGTGACCAACTGTGTCGTTGCTGCCGTTACTGTCTTTCCAAGCGTGTTGCATTTCTTCGGTTTTCTGTTAATTTGCGAAGTGCGATATTAAAATAAACTTTAAAAAAGTCAAATAAAAGACGGGGGCAATTGTGGGACATAGTTCGTTTCGGTCCATCATACGTAAATCCGTGTTTAAACGTAAGATTAAACTACGAAAAGTTATGGCGTCCCCTTCTCCTTTTCGTTTCGAATTTAAACCGGCGTTTGCGTGTAGGATCTGGGGACGCTTAACACGTAAATTTTGATTTTGTTGTTAAATTCAACCCTTAAAGTAACAAAAACCGGCGGGGAAGTGTTCGCAAATTGGTCTTTTGAGTGTCGTGTTAAATGTTATCCGAAGAACAAGAAGATGGCGTCCTATTTTAAATTCACTTTTTCGCGTTTAAAACTTAACGTTTTGTGCACATTTTTCGTTTTTGGAATCAAGACGCCCAAGATTTCATGGATATGATGATTTGAGGTAAGTTTGTAGACCTTTTAAGTTTCATGGTAACGATTACGATAATGCTTACGTTCACCAAACGAAGCGCTTCATGAGCGCTACTCTAGCAAGGTTTCCTGCTCGAGTTCCCGTCCGATTGCACTGTCGAGGTGTACATACCACCGTTAACGTACACACAGCAACTCGAACGAGAAAACTTGCTAAGTATTCTCGTCTTCGGGTATGTGCTTCGTCTGGTGAACGTAAGCAACGCTTTTAAGATATGACGTACCTTAGTATGACAGTTTATAATAAAACAACTTGCTTCGGTATATTTAATTTCCGATTCATTTTATCAGGCAAGATAGGGTTCCTTCATTTTGCTACCCTTCACAGTAATCCGAATAACTAGGTTATGTCACATTCGTCCAAGTCGACGTTTAAGACAGCGGAAACTTGCAGAACGTTCATGCTACTATTGTGACAATTCCATTGAAATCCTGGTACTCACGGTCAAGACTGTTGTAGTTCTGTGTTATTTCGTTAAACTTCCTCCTGTGCGCTAGACCTACGTTTCTTAGCTTTACAAACGGTTCCACTACGTCTAGTTTGAAGGAACCTTTACCGCTGGCAGCACTACCTACACAATTCCAATTTCAAATCGGAAATTTCAAATTTAAACGAATCTTACCAATTTTACCACTTCCGTTAAGCTTGCCACCAAGCAACGGGATCCAATCTCCACTGTAAATATCCTCGTTATTGACATCTTCTATCGGACATCTACCAACTTTACGAATGAGGGTCGAGTCGTAAGCAAACGAAGTAAAAAGACACTCTCATCGTAAACATTTCACAAAATGAGACCGGATATCGGCTACCAGGATTGGCATCCCAATTCTTCCACAATCTCTTCATTTCCTTATCACTTCAACAGGTGATTTATTTGAAACTTAACTTTCATGCATGAATTCAGATTTATGGTATAAATAATGAACTTTATGAAAGAGGTAAACCATTGGCGTTCAATCTAATTTTTGTGGCAGGGTCTTTCTACGTCCCTGGATTAATTTCGCTAGTGCAATGATTTTAATGTTTACAGTGTTTTCAAAAGGCACAAAGCAAATGTGATCATTTCTCATATTCAAGGACGTGGTTAAAGAGTTGCAGGGCTGTGTTGTGTTGTTGACGTGCAGTTTGTCTCTTTCTTTTCTTCTAGCCGTCAATTTGTATTTTTAGCGGATTTTTCAACGAATTTTGGGTGCACTATTGCAGGCACTTTCTCTGTCCGTCCGAGGCCCTAACTAAACTTGTGCAGTTTTCAATATATTTAGTTCGTTCTTTTCGTATACTGAGCGCATGCACAGATTAACAGATACCTATATTTTCGAAATTTTTGAAAAACCACAGATGTTTCTAGTAAAGGCAAACGTAATGGATGCCCAGAAAATATCAAAAGATTGATTAATTATTGAAACATTTTGATTTAACCAAGCGATCGATTTTAATTAAATGTATTTTTCTTTTCAGTTCTAGACGAACGTGTGAAGTGCGGGGGTTGTGTGCAGTGTTTCATCTCTACTTTGGTTGATGGTTCTTCCCAGGACAGACTGAATTATTGAGGCTAAAGGGTAAGTGTCCATCCCTTTTTATTGCAAGTGTTTATTGCTCAATTTCTTTAAGAAAACGTTCAAACAAACAAATGCTTGACTACTGTCCCAGTCAAAATTTTCAATTGTTTTAAACTATACCTATTTTAATATCATTTCTAACGTAAATCTTCTCGTTGTTACAGATTGCAGAAAGGCGGCCTCATAAGGTAGGATTTTTCCTTTTATGCATGGGTGTATTAGCATGTCATTTTTTGTACGGGGGGAAAAGTGAATAGTGAATATCAACCAGAAGGAAGACCGATCATTGTTCTGAGCATGAGTTTCGTGTAATAGCCCTATGAAAGTTGCAACAGTCTTCCCTGTCTGTCATCCTGGTGACGAAAGATTGACTGCAATGATTCTTATGATAGTCTTTTTCGCATCAGCGTCCATCAGTTTCCTTCATATTGCTGAGTGTGACTGAGTTCAGAGCCACCAGCGTTGTGAAGCAAACAGATTTTCTCTGCGAATAAGCCTAAAGAATCATTGGAGCCGTTTTTTCCGTTCCCAAGCTGAGCGACTTTGATGGTTATTAAACTTTCATTTATTATTGCACGAAGTTCAGCTTAGAGGAAGGTAAGTGCGTGGTCATAATATATTAATGAATTATTTCATCAACCAAAACACTCTTTGTGTGGTTACCTACTTACTAAACTCATCAATTGTTACAGAGCCATCGACGTCGCTCAACCTGCTGGCGAGGATTACGCCGACCGCCAGTGCTGGATTAAGGATTTCTGAGGCAGGGGGTTACCTCCGAACAGGGTTGGCAAAAACCCGGGTTTTTGTATAAAAACCCATGGGCATTTGGGTATTTCAGGTTTTTCTGGGCTTTTTAAATTTTATTGAATCGTTTCGGAGATAATTCGCATTTGAAATGGTTTTTTCTAAAAATGCGAAGTCACCTTGTATTAAAATTTTATTTTGACGCTTCAATTTGTTTGTTAAACTTAAGTGAACCTGTCAGTTCTCCGAAACGAATCAATAGAATTTGAAAAGCAAAGCAGATTAGTAATCATCACGATTAAATTTAATTTGCCATAGGATTCCATTTAAAATTTTAGGGATTAAGCTTCCTACGTAGAGGGCTGAAGACTTGGGTTCGTGATTTGTATTCCAAAAGGTGTCCCCCTCGAATACAAAATTGACGTGTTCGAAAATTTTTCGAAATTTCTAAATTTAATACCCTAAAATCCCTCTGTATACTTCTCGTTGGGCCACTCTGTATTTATGTAATGTATGTCTATTGTCTATTAATGGCTTAATGTGAATGTGTTTATGGTGCTTGTTAATGAAAATAAAAACTAACGTAACCTACTGTAGGCATAAAAATACAGATCCTTTGCAAAAACCCAAAAATTATAAAACCAGGGTTTTTGTTACGAAATGTTTTTGTAAAAAACCCACCCGGTTTTTGTTGGGTTTTTATACTTTGGGTTTTTGATTGCCAACCCTGCCTACGAAAGCCCCCCTCCGCCCCACCCCTTATCAAACATGTCAGTGCCATCTTTTATCTTTTAAGACTGTCATCAAACAATTGAAAAAGAAACTAAACTTTTTGGTCCTTTAGTTTATTATTGAGATTATTGTTTTTAGCATCCAATTATTTTGACACACTTGCTTGCCACACTCTGTGGCATTTTTTAATGGTCAATAAGAAGTTACAGATATTTTTCAAACTCCAAATTTTCAAAATACCTACTCAGATTTACGAGAAATAGTAAAAAATTCCAATTTCATGTAACACCTAACATTCGCTTTACTTGGAGTCCCCCGGGTTTCCAGGGCTGTAGCCTCATTGTCTCCTTAATCCAGCACTGCCGACGACCTCTGCGATGGATCAGCTCGAATTCATGCCTGCTTGTGACACAGTTGAACGATTATATGGACATGGTCACGCAAACGAGGTGAGTACGCCATTACCCTTAACAAAATTCCCTAAAACAATTTTTTTACAAACGTAACGTAAAGAAAAAAAAAGATTAATAATAGACTTATCATTAGGATTAGTATATCAACATAATGATCTTTTTATTAAAACCTAATATCAAATGTAATGCAAAAAGTACTTTGCCTTTTGCTCTTTCTTTCAATAAAGACCCTCCCCCCCCTTATACATATATGTTTTGGCGTTTTTTAACTTAAATTTTTCTTGTTGCAGATTCTCGAAGGGCTGCAATCAGTGGCAGATTAAGGATTTCTGAGACAGGGGGCTATCTACGAACGCCCCCCCCCCTCAAGCTTTTAACTGACAAATTCGTATGTTACATCCAGTGGCGGATTTAAATTTTTTGCGCCCCTAGGCACACCGCCCCAAAATAAATTTTAAATTGCAATAAATTCTAGGATGCTAATAAAAATCAAATTATAACTTGAAATTGTTTAAACTAATATGAAAAGAAATACAGTATACCTAAGATTAAGTATTTACACACGTCAAAACTTGGATTGTCGATTATTGTTCTTACAGTTACAGTTTGTTTAAACTATCTACCAATTCCAATTTATTTCATAATTTTAATCGAAGATTTTTGTCATTTGTAACTTGTTAGGGGACTTATTTTAAAACTTAAAATGTTATCTAAAATGAATATATATTATAGTGCAAAAAATGCCGCCCTCTAAAGCTGCAGCCCCTAGGCACGTGCCTATATGTAAATCCGCCACTGGATACATCAAACGATGATACGAATAAAAAAATTAAATTTCTCTGCCTTTTATCTTTCCTATGATGCATATAGCAATTAATCAAACGTGAAGGGCCTTAACTAAAATTCCATTTGCATCTTTTTACCATTTAAGACTGTCATCAAACAATCAAACATGAAACTAAATTTTTTGGTCTTTTAGTTGGTTTACAAGAGATTAGAGTTGCACCATTCAATTTGATATACTTGCTCGCTTGCCACCCTCTGAGGTATTGCTAATGGGCAGATATTTCCAAGCTCCAAATTTCTTCTGATTTGTAGGAATAGAAAAAAATTTCCCATTTGCTCTATCCCTAAATCTAAGTAGAGTGAGGTCGGTTTTTCAGTAATTTTCAATTTCAGTCTCAGATCGGATGAAAACTCATTTGTGAGTTTTTCATAACTCGGCAGCAATGAGCGTTCTTCTGCTTAAAATCCATTTCACGAAGGATCTTTTCAAAGCAGGAGATTCAGCACCTTAGTGCTTATGTTTCAAACCATACGAGCTTCGGTTTAATTGACAGACCTTCGAAGCCACATCGGCTGCTGCATAAATATATTCTCTATCAACTTTCCATTTAGGAACGCTGTGGAAATGTCGAACTGTGTCACGTGTAACTTTTCCTTAGCACTTATGGTCTAATTGTAGTCATTCTGGGTACGGGACTGAAAGTTTGTTCGTAATCAATTCCTCTTCGTTACCTTATTTTACTAGGAGTCGTGCTTTATACTTTTTAATTGCCCCTTAGATCTGCAGGATTCTGTAAACCCACTTGAAAGGTAGAAGTCCGTACAACGTCCACCCGCCTTTTCCTTTAAGTGACTTTAATTTACGATTCATCGTTGCACTTTGCCAGTTCTTGCGATTTTCTCTCTTCATTGCTTCCTGGAACGTACCTATTTGGGAAGGCTGAGCTTATAAGGCAAACATACCCGTTGTTCTTCTTGAGGCACGTATAATCACTTCTCTGCTTCTGAGCTTGTGCCTCGGGTCTTCAACACGTGAACGTCGACTCGTTTCTCAGGCACTTCGACAACAGGTGAATCCACTTCATGATCGTGATCTTCATTTTCAATAAGTCTAGGATGTTCATCAGGAGCTGGCTGAAACACTCCTTCTCCCTCTAGAGCTCTTGATTAGGAACACTATCCTCTGAGTGTACATTCGGGCTGATTTACAATTGGATTCACTCCTACCTTTTTTTTCATTCATTCGCATTGATTTGGCATCCTCGTTGAAATGTTAATTTCAACATCTGTCTCCGATAACCATCGTCATTTTTATATCCAACCAGCTTGCCCCATTACAGCTTTTCTACGCTTTTGATTTGGAATGTGAGTGTAGCATTCACTTTCAATTATTCGCAGGTGTTAGATCTTGGACCATTGTTCTCAGTTTTACAGGTGCAATTTAGGGCATTCGCGGCTGTATTTAAATTCTTAAAAATTCCTATATTCTTCTCATTTATGATTCTTCACAATATCCGTACCTTTTCCTTTAGTAGGAACTGTCGTGCCATCTACTGTCTTAACCTTGTGACTTGAATCAAATTCATGAAACACGTTACTTGTGATAGCAATTGTCGACGTACCAATTTTCCTTGGTCTTTTTAGACTCATAGAGCAAAACATTTACCATTAACGTAATATTCTGAACTTGATTCCGATCTTAGAGCCATAGTAGCACTCTCCCTTTTTCTTTGCTTTTGGCATAACTTCTTTTTTCTGACTAGGAACTCTTGATTTGCACTCGTCCTCCAGTGCATCTAGGATTTTGCAGATTAGGAACAGCTATCTATATGCAATTCCTGCCAGACTTCACACGCTGTCGCAGATCTCATTACCCTTTTTAATGTCTCTTCTGTCTTGTTCGTTGTGAAAATGAGCAGAGCGCTACTTTCAGACTTCTTGTGCTTGGCTAATCGCAAAGTATCATCACCGATGGATTTATCTTCAATTGGCTTCTTCAGTTTACCTTCGACGTCCTCCATGGCACCTTCCGTATCACGTAGCTTGTATTTACAAGTTTCCGATTTGAAGTTTTGTCGAAAATCCTTCCATCTTGAACCTGAACGTACCTTACGACTTCTCCAGTCCTGGGCCTAATAATTTAATATCCAGGGTTGTAACCCCCATAGTCTCCCCCTTAATCCAACGCCGCCGACGACCTCTGCTATGGATCAGATCGAATTCAAGCCTGCTTTCGACCCAGTTCAACGATTATAATGGACTTGGTTCACGCAAACGAGGTGAGCACGTCACTGACCATTATAGAAACACAAAACTTTACGTAATTTTTTTTCAGTTATTGGTAATGGCGTTCGAGGAGAATGCACACCAGTAGCCCGTGGTGATCGTGAACTCATGGTGATGGTGCTTCTTCCTAAGCAAAAGTGGATTAATAAAAGGCTAAAGGTAAATGTTCACATCTTCATTAAGACGTAATAGCAAATGTAACGCAAAAGTACCTCACCTCTAGGGTGTCTCTTTCAATAAATAACCCCCACCCCCAACATTACCTTTTTTGATTAATTTCAGATCAATTTCTATTATTTTGTTTTAACTTATTTTTCTTCTTGTTTCAGATTTTCGATGAGCAGCCTTATAAAGGTAGGATTTTTCTTTTCTATGCATGGTTGCATTATTTTGCAACAGTGGGGGAAAGTGAAGTGTATAGTGCGACTAAAAGTGATCTTTAATGACTTGTGGAAATCGGCTCAGTTTTTCAACTGGGTTGATTCTTCCTAAGGTCTCTCTCTCGGCATCAATCAGTTTGCTTTGTCTCGATCGGCATGACTATGACTTCATAGCCATACCGATTTTACGAAGCGAAGTGATTTTTCTGCGAATCTCACTGTGATAAAAGAATGAGGTCAATTCTTTTATTTCCAAGATGAGATCGATGGCTTTTAAGGTTTTTAAGTTTCTATCACTAATGATGAATAAACGAATACGCTTTATAGCATCTTTCAGGAGCAATCTCCTAGTAATCTTCTCATTGTTCTTAGAACTACTGGCCGGCTTACTGTAAGACATGGCACGCGAACTGCATCTCTACTGGTTAGGATATCCATTCCTACTTGATCATGTTTAAACAAAGTTAAGTACACCACTAGTCTCGATCTACGTGAAAATTTTGTCTGGAGCACCAAATGTGCACTGACCACAAATTTAAAGTACGTAAATTGGTAACTTTTTACATTTTTGGAATCCATAAAATTTGTTTTGAAGATTATTCAGTGCTCCAGAAAAAATGTTCACCCTGCTCCATCTATTAACAGCATCTGTAGAGATAGCTCGACCTTTCTCAGACTTGCAGTAAAGCATTAATTTGGTCCCATAGTGTTCATTCTCCCTCTTGTCTTCTCAAAAGGATTCAATGCAGGAAACTTCTTCTTCAATAAAGAATGCCATGGGGCATTTTAACGGTAATTTATTGAATTGTAACAGTTAAGTGCGTATACAAGGTCAACAAGTTAGCAATCGCGTTAAAGGGGGCAAAATAAGTACTTTCGTCTAATGCACCATATGTCGTCAGCGCTTCTGTAAGGAACTTGGTATCCTAGTCATTGACGCTTGCTCGTCGAGCAGACTTCTATAGTCCACAGGGTGGGACGAGAAGTATAAATGTGGGGGAGGCGCAGGTGAAAAAGTTCTGATGGCTAAACATATTTTATACTCCTCAGCCTCACACATCCCGGATTTGCTTTCTTTGTCGTATTTCTTGGTAGTAGAAGATATGTGGCAACCCCTCTCCATGTCTCTGGTGGCAACCTTCCCTTAAACTATAATGAGTTCTGATGGCTACTTCTACGTTAAGTGTAATTTCTAATTGATTCTTGCATTGTGAATGAAGCTTTAACTTCGAAAATTTTGTCTGGAACACTAATGTATCTTCAAAACAACATTTCTTTAAAACTTTTTATGGTATTCAACATTATAGGAATTTGCTATGAATCTACGCGCTTTAAATTCGTGGTCAGTGGCGTACTTCTGCATGGCCAAGGGGGCATGTACAACTACTAGTTTCCATTATCTTAAATAGTACACTTTCTTTGAATATAGCAGCATAAGAAACTTATTGTATTACACAATCAAATTGAAGAGAAAAACTCAATATAAGGAAAATAGTTCTGTTAGTTAATTTTACAATTTATAACATTTTTCGTTCATTCTTTAATAATGCCTCACCAAAAATTGTGCTTTCCATTAAAAAATGACCCCCTTAGTTACTTGGACGTACGCCACTGTACATAATTTTTACGCATACATTTTTTTGGTTACCAGAATTAAGTGAATCTGCCTTTAAATTTAATTAATTAATTTAATTGACTAAAAGAGGATTAGGTAAAATGTGATAAGTGTTATAAACTTTATTCAATATTACATGTTGAAAGCCTTTGTTGCACAGATAATTGTATTTACATACACAAATTATAGATAGTCAAAAATTGCAAATTACATTTTAACAACAATCGCTCTATCAAAGTCGTATGATACCAAAACGCATTTTTGTTTTCGGTAGATAGCGTACAAATTCGTGTAGGTTGCATATATCGATGGTCCTTTCCCAACAAATCACAAGAGTTAAAGAAATTCCTTCTCCCCATGACACCATGTAATGCTCGAAAGATTTTCCACTAAGAGAACTAAAAGATACCAACATAATAGACCTTACAAATAAGTAACAATTTTTTACATTGCGATAAAATCAGATATTTACATAACAAACAATTTTTAGAAAAATTATCAGAAGCTCCTTCATTAAAATCAGTAGTACTTAGGATAGATTATTATTATTGACTATAAAGTTATGTCTAGCATTTCATTTTGCCATCGTCGACAGATCTTTCGGGGCACCCGACTTCAGCAACGCCGTTTACAAAATAAACTATCGGCAATAACATTAAAATATGTCCGGGCATTGCGACCAGTCCCCCTTCTCCTTCGCCTCCCAGTATCCGCCCTTGTACACGTGCGAGATCGTGTCCGAGTCGTCCTCCTTCACCTGCTCGAACCAGATCGGCTGATAGGGCATGTACGGTCGACCCTCGGCGGCCGCGCGTTCCGCCTCCGTCTCGCGCTGTCGCCGCGTCGCCCTCTGCTTCTCCTCGAGCCGGACCTTCTCCGCGTTCGCCTCGTTCCACTTGCCGTTCTCCATGTAGCGCTGGTCCGGTCGTAATCTTAAAAGGAAAGCAAATTTTCAAAAATTGATCGACCAGTAATCCCCCCCACTCTTCTTTCTTTATTTTTATGGCTTTGTTTACCTTTGTTGACGATTTTTTTTAATTTTTCTGAAAATGGGAAGCGTTTAGCGATAACGAACGGGTTATACTTGAGGGGAGGGTGTGAGTGTACCTCTAAATTTGAAATTATTGACCCCTCCCACAAGTTTTTTGAAACTCTTAAAATCTCTCTTGGGAGTCTGAAGACGACTGTACCTCTAATTTGAAATTATTGACCACTCCCACAAGTTCTTTAAAGCTCTTAAAGACCCTCTTGGAGTCTTGAAGACGACTGTACCTCTAATTTGAAATTATTGTCCACTCCCACAAGTTCTTTAAAGCTCTTAAAGACCCTCTTGGAGTCTGAAGACGACTGTACTTCTAATTTCAAATTATTGACCACTCCCACAAGTTCTTTAAAGCTCTTAAAGACCCTCTTGGAGTCTTGAAGACGACTGTACCTCTAATTTGAAATTATTGTCCACTCCCACAAGTTCTTTAAAGCTCTTAAAGACCCTCTTGGAGTCTGAAGACGACTGTACTTCTAATTTCAAATTATTGACCACTCCCACAAGTTCTTTAAAGCTCTTAAAGACCCTCTTGGAGTCTTGAAGACGACTGTACCTCTAATTTGAAATTATTGTCCACTCCCACAAGTTCTTTAAAGCTCTTAAAGACCCTCTTGGAGTCTGAAGACGACTGTACTTCTAATTTCAAATTATTGACCACTCCCACAAGTTCTTTAAGACCCTTTGGAGGACTGTTGGTAACGGGAACAGACACTTTGTGACCTTTAATGATTGTAAAAGGACATAAAGAATTTTCAAAATTTGAATATTAAATCCTCTTTAAAGATTATTAAAAGCTCTAAAGGCCGCTGACAACCTCAAAAGGCCTCCTATTGGTTACCTCGAGTCAGTAGTGGCGACTCCCTCCTCGTACTCGTTCAGTTGCGCGGCAAGAGTGGTGAAACTGTAAAACTTCTCGGCGTCGGGCGCCGGCATCCTTCGCTTCCACGCGACCGTAACCGCCCCGGTCTGGTAAACGGGATTCTCGAGCGTATTGGAACTGCCGATAACGGGCGCGATCTCCACCTTGTCGTCCCACGTGCCGTTAATGATCCACTTGACGTTCTTCAGCGAATCCATGACGGCCCCTTTCCCCCGCCGCTGAGTCTCGCGCGTGAAGTACGAGTACGGGATGTACTTCAGGTGGCACTTGATGCCGGCGGCCTGTCCCTTACCGACAATGTCCATGTCGCCGTGCTGGTCGACCCAGAGCTTGCCGACGATTATGTTGTGAATCGTCGTCGTCACCTTTCGCCACGAGTACTTGTTACCGCTTTCGGGAAATTCGACGTGCGCCATTCCTAACGGTATAACCTGCGCGCGGACAATCAAAATTTCATTAATAATCCGGAAGTAGTGCGACCACGAACTTATAAATTAAGATGGACTGCTAATCAAACAGTTGCATAGAGGTAGAAATGGCCCTAGCATGGGGCGGCCATGATGTGCACTCTTTAGTTATTTTCTAGGGGAATTTTGCTCAAGTGTTGAGACTATTGCAGCCTTGGAAAATGACATGTGTCACAGTAATTTATTTAGAAAACGTGAGGTTAATGCTTGTTTATTACTTGATTTGAATTTCGCGCCAAGTGAGTGCACATCATGGCTGCCCCCATGTAGGTTTCAATTCAGCATTAGCAGTCCATTTTAATGTGTAAGTTCGAGTGCGACCTACCTGTA
>NW_022171407.1:0-1324 GCF_008802855.1 Photinus pyralis | reverse complement strand
TCTTTTCCTATTCGTTTCAATATTTAAAACCAGTATGAAATAAAACTATGAATGCATCACGTGAATTAAATTGCGGCAAATTCCCTTGAGAAACTAATTCTCTCGGCCTACGGCCTCGAGAATTACATGTTTCTCGCGGGTATTCACCGCATCTTAATTCCCTTGATACATTAATAGCTATTATTTCCTTTATCCATAGGTTTTTAAAAACCTGCACGAAAAATCCAAATCTGGTTAGGTCCGCGTAGTTGCTATGCACATATGGAAATTTTAGTTGTAAAAATACTGCAACGGTTGCAACTGGCACCAGTCGGGACCTGTCCAGCCGGCTTATGATTGCCACGTTATAGATTTGTTACGCATGCGCAATTTTCACGGGTAAATACCTTTACCTTAAAAAATAAAATAGGGAAACTTACTTTCTGGAGGCGCTACGACAAGGATTTTTTTTCGCAGGGGAAATCCCGGGGCATGACCTTGCACCATAAAACAAGGTCACTCCTCAGTTAAACAACCGGAAAATCTCAGTCCACGACCTTGCACTACAAAACAATGTCTTTCCTTGGTTACGTCGCCGAGACCATGACCTTCCACAACGAGTGCCCAACCGGTGGACGGCAAAGGTGTGCCACGAGAGGGGGAGGGGGGGTAGTGGCCCTGTTCTACTTATATAACGCTTTTGGACGAACGTACAGACGCTCACCCGGCATTTGCGAAAACCAACATTTCTTCATATTATCCCAATGTCAGTTCGACAAACGGTAATAAACTATAAACGATAGAATGTTAATTGGCAAACAACGGTTTATTAAAAAACCATCACTCCTGGAAACATTTCATAAATCTATTATTATTGTAAGATTCTAATGACAAAATCTCTGGGTGAACCATCACGCAACGGCAATGCGACAATACACGTGCTGCTGGTCATTGTATTCATAATTAATTTCTTGTAAACCGGCACGCGCGAGGGGGTCCACTCCTACTGTAGAGTGAAATGTTTGCACCACATCACTTTTAATTTATGCCTTTCATTCGAAGATTAATAGAAATTGTACCTTTAATAACCCAAATCTTTTCAGTGAGGACTGTCAAAAGTAAGTTACCTTGACGATTTTTACTATGAAATACCTTGACGATAATCGTATCAATTACACGAAAATTAAAACCCAAACGAAGGTATCGCCGCGAAGTAGTGTGCGGAAGTGGTAAGGCGTGGTGCGTTCGTTCTTCGTGATACCGGCTAAAGCTGGAGGATTTAAGCACTTTGCAGTCAGTTCTTTCACAAACTCGATGGTAGCACGCGCACCTGCCGCTCTTTAAC
>NW_022171406.1:0-532 GCF_008802855.1 Photinus pyralis | reverse complement strand
CAAGTTAAGCAAAGAAAATACATTGATAATAAACAGTCCTACTACTTCGGAAAAGCCTGCAATAGGAGGTACTCTTTTGCAACAGCTGCCAATTATATCGGTATCGTCTTAGAGTGACCATAGCTATACAGCTATTGTTAAAACTCGCATATTAGTGCTAATTAAGTGCAATTGATAGATACAATTTAGTTTGTATGGGCAAAAGAGGCCTCAAGGTTTTCAAAAGAAAGCGTTTGTTGATACGTATTTAAAAATAACGTTCCTGTATTTTGCACAGCCTCTGTACGTACCTAGGTATCATTTTAAATTCCCGCACTTGTTTATGTTCATTTTGCTAATTTCATGTGACAGACTCAAGGTCATGAAAACCAGCCGAATATCTGTTTTTAGGCGCGCTATAATAAAACATGATAGCAGAGGACTGTGGTTGTTGTCTTAGAGAAGGAAACTGAGGAGTGATAATAACACAGAGTTGTATATAAGTAAATAGAGAGACAGTCTTGTAGCGAAAAATTGACTCCAATTGAACCTT
>NW_022171405.1:0-2428 GCF_008802855.1 Photinus pyralis | reverse complement strand
GTAGAATCCAGTGGAGTGGAGAAGTAAAAAAAAAGGTTAGACCATCCTTTCTGAGATTTGACTCAAAGTTGGAATGTCAATTTTGTTGTACCTATTCTTTTTCCTGATTGCTGAGGGATTTCTTTATTAATCTTTAAGGGCTGCAAATTTCAGAGACGCCCTTTTACTCTTTCGCAGTTGAGAAATGTGAGAACGACGATATATTAACTAAATTACACACATTGAGTAATTAAGCAATGACTTACAAGTCATACATCTGCCGGTTTTAGAATTTTTGGATTATGAATGGATTGGCTTAAAATTTTGACAGGAAGTTGGAAGTAGCTCAAAGATCGAAATCTACTTATGCCAATACACACTTTCACCTAATCTCGGGAGTAATAACAACGGGAATCGACACATGTAAAGGACCGAGACAGGGATGCCTGCTTAGCCCAACCTTATTTAATTCCTATATAAGAGATATGGAAAAAATACGCCAACAATACAGTAGTTGATTGTTAATTACTATTGTATCTTTAGTTAACATTTTATTTGGTTTAAGGTGATCTTTTTAAATCCTTAGAAACTTTATATCGATGAGATGGTTTTGTAGAAAGTCAACAATCAAAAGCATAAAAAAATTAAAGGATTCAAAAGTTCTGAAATTTGAACATAATACCATGATGATATCTGAGAAATTAAAAATCAGTTCCGGCCGGAAAGGGATTCCATGAGTCGCGATTGATAATTATTTGATTAAATTGAGAAATATAATGAGTTAATCTCTTTAATGATAAGGTTTCTGAAACTAGAATTTTACCTTCATTTGACATAAGCCAGGACATAAGCTTTTCACAACTTCAAACCCTGAGAATGTGGTCTGCAAAGTAATGAGAGCTTTAAATTTTAAATTTTTTTGTAAATTGGAAGTTCAAGATATTTAGGGTTTGTTGGAGATCAGTGAAACGTGGTTTTAGTTTGAATTTCATTATCAAAAAAGGTAGACGTATTGAGGACATCCTTGGACTTTCCTCATGAACTACATGGAAATCAAAGAATTTTCCTAGGCATTCTGTTTTGTAACCCCGAGCGGTACAAAATTCAAATTACGCATATGAAATTTCGTGCGATATCAAGACTGCGTCGACTGCATTTGATTTCGGCACGTTATGCAAGTTATTGTGGAGTGATTTTGGGGTGATTTTTGCAAAAATGTAGATGTAGTGTGGGGGTGGGCATCCCTCAGTTTCCAGCCTGTACAGGGTGTTTTTTGGGAGCTTTAGTACTTAGTAGTTTTGTACGTGGAGTTACTCTGAAGCCGGAATCGATGTAAAATATTTTCAAAATAGTGGCACTTCCGGAAATGCCACCACAAGTAGCTAGTAACTTCTTTATTTTAAATAGCAATTGCCACTAAACGACCCATTTTAGATATCATGTGTAATACATAATTATAGTCACACTAAAGTGGACCTAGGAATCAAAATATGCAATAATATACAGTTTAGAGAGTCCTTCAACATGTCCCGACCATGAATTTTAAATATTTGCGAAAATTGACCAAAGAATCGAAATATGCAATAGTACATAGGGGGTTGTACTTAATATAAATCACCCTGTATAACAATTGCAATTTCGTTGAATATATTTTTTGGTTTCAGCATGCTCCCACAATGAATTTTAAATGTGCCCAACCTGTATTGTTGAAAATAGATGACACTCATAGTCAATAGAAGAAAAAACTTTACAAAAATTAATCATTGTTTTACCGTTTAATTTTGGGATTTGACGGTGCATTTTGCTGTCTCCTATCTGCCTTCAGATTTTGGTGATTTTAATACCCAAGGACTAGTTTTACTAAACTATACCCTTTATAAAGTCGAGAGGAGATAAGTAACTTGGTCCCCCTATTCCTCAATTTGCCTAAATAACATTTTCAACAGCTATAATTATTAAAATAGCGCCAAACTAATTTCACATAGGTAGTGTATGGAAACTAGCAGTACAAATTCTACTTAAAAACTTAGTATTGACCTCCAAATGGGAGTATGTAAAAAATTCTGATCGCGATGAAATTTGGTGTCTGTGGGTTCTTCAATATGAAAACAAAATTCTAAAAAAATGTTCTTGGTTTGACCACAAAAATGGTCACAATTTGATGGGTTATTTGTTCATTTGGATCTTAAAGAAAATTATGTGCATATTATAGGGGTCTCGCAATGTGAAAATCGAAAGCAGTTTTTTTAACGTTCAGCGTTCTAGCCTTAGATTAGGAAAGAGTATGGATACCGCGTATGCCGTACAGCCCGTGTATGAATCGTGTTACCTTTTTAAACAAGTCCGCCATTTTATATGTGGCACATATGTCATTAAAGTAACATCGTTTTTTACGAGTTTTTGCGCTTAAATTGAGAGGAAATACACAAACAACAACTTAAAATCATGG